>NC_142521.1:857500-1107500 GCF_964205215.1 Stylophora pistillata | reverse complement strand
GCGATGAACAGAACAAGCTGGGGTCTTATAGTTGTGCTATTAAAGTAGACAAATCAATATAATCGTCATATTTTTCGAATGTCTGGAGGAGGAAACCATAAATTTTACTCTTAAAATTGTATTTTGTATTCTTACGATGTGAGTTCAGAGAATGTGGAGCTGGAGCGACTAGCAATCCGCTAACTGATGCTTTTCTTTATTCTCATCACTTGTCCTCTTGATAAGGTATTGATATTGTATGGAGAAGTTCTCTCTTGGTCAGGGGAGGCAACACAATTTTTAATTTAGTTCTGAAGCTTTGCGTACAGTTTGAAGACAGTGAGTACATTTTCTTGCTTAGTTTCCTCTAACACCGGAGAAAAACACAAGCCCTAATATAATAGGCGCTTAAACATTTGGACAGAAATCAAGGACCAGTGGAACTTTGAATCCTCCATTATGGCTAAATGCCTTTCAAACCAGCGAGTCCAGATCAGACGACAGATGCACATTCGTGATGGTTCCCGCATGCATTCACGGCAGATCTGCAAAGACCGTACGGGGCCCACGCAAATTTGAATCAGGGCTCCTTGTAGCTGAGGAAATAGCAACAGCGAATCGAGAATTCTCTGCAAGTCACAATATAGCCAACCGGTGTAGCCAGCCTTGCAGTTACCACAAATCATGGTCCCGTCCACACTGAGACTTCCACACATATAACTTTATTTAAAGTTGGATTTAGAATAGCTCGAAAAAGAGCTTAATATATTAGAGTATAGTTAATATTTAAGAAATACAGAAAAATGTATAATTACAAATATATATAAATATATATATATGTGTGTGTGTGTATATCTAAAATTACTACGCACATATATATATATATATTTATATCACTGTCTTTAGTTCCTCTTGCTTCCTTACAAAATACTTTTCTTGGCTCCGCACTATCTTTCAAGCTTTGCAACCACCTCATTTCATCAAAAAATACTCCACTGTGTTCTGTGTAAAAAAGAAAAACAAAATACAGAAAAAAAGTCAACATAAAATCAATCAATGTAGAAATCAATCGGAATTAACACTCCTTCATCGTAACACTAAAGAGCAATCCGGCCCGACAAGAATCATCGCCAACAATAAATTCTATACAACAAATTCTGATATTGCCGCTAGCTTCATCAATATTTTGATTGTGTAAGCCCTACACTTGCCAGCTCCCTAGGGAATCATGTTGGCAACCCCCTTAAATACAGAAAATCTTCTCCTCCAAGGAGTTTTGTCCTTTAATTAACTCCCATAAGTGACCAATACAGAATTTCTCCTTACAATGTGTATTCAATATCTAGCAGAGAAGTACTGACTGTTACTGCCGTTATGCGTGATGTCACGCACTCATTAGCTAGATCCCGAGAGGCGCTGCGAGTTAAAAAATACATGTGCTCGATCGAAGTGGGGAATCGTTTCAACGCCCGTTTAACGTCATCGTTTATATTATAAGGACACAAACGTAAGTTTTTTTTGGTTTTGTTTCTTGTTTGTCTAGCCTTTTTTCTGTATTTATAGTTGTAATTTCCTTTGTTTTCCTTTAGTTTTCGAAACCGTACAACGTTCGTTCAAGATTGTAAAGTCCTGTTCATAATTACAAGTACGCGTGTTCAAGTTTGTGTTGTCGTACCGTTTTTGCGTGCACATTTCGTTTCGAAAAGTTTAACCCTCATCGCATACTGGTTTATTGGAACTTATCCTACGTTTATTTGCAATGTTGGGCGAATTGTTCGCCACTCATCGCTAATTTGAAGCGACCACCGAAGGATCAATTAGTGCCTAGTCCACCATGAACGAGGAACCTGCCGCTGAGGGCGCTGGGCCTGGGTTTCCTCCGAACGAAAGCTGTCCCGATACTCGTGTAAGGAAATTAACTGAAAAGGGTCAAGAAGAGAAATTAAGGCGACTGAAAAACGATCAAACTGCCAAAACGACTGCTGTGTCAAAACAAAGGAATGCTCTTACAAACTTAATGGAAGATGAGAACAATCTCCATTTAGTGAAATCAGAGGTCATTGTATTGAACACGTTATTCAAAGAGTATCAAGAAGCACGTGACCTTTATTATTGCCAGTTGACCTCCGAACAGGATCAAGAAAGGGAACTTGATCGCTATGAAAGTAAGGAGAGGTCATTTTTGGAATTTAGGAAACAGGTTATGGAATGGATGAATGTAGCAGAACGTCGCTTAACAGAAGAACTTGATCTGCTCTCAGAAGTAAAATCAGCTTCATCCAAATCGTCCCGTGCTAGCACCCGTTCGAAGAAGTCTTCAGCCAGCTCAACGTCATCTGCACGAGCAAAGGAGAAACTTAAGCTAGCCGAATTACAAGCTGAAAAACAAATGCTAGAACGCAAACAAGCTCTACGAGCAGCAGATGAAGCCTTGAAACTGGAAACTGAAATAGCGAAAGCCCAGGCCAGAGAAAGGGTTTATGCCGATTTGGAAAATGATGGTAACCTAGAAAATAAGGATGGTATTGTTCCCTGTCTCCAGCAAAGTGAACCTAAATTCATGGCTTCAACACCTGCCGCTCATCTTAACCCTGCTGCCCCAGAGTTTCATTCAAACAGTCTAGCTGGCGAGATATCGCCTCCGGCTAACAACGGGACCACTGATGTACCACAAGGAATTATCGCTGCAGCTGATGATCCCTATCGATTGGAACCCCATGAAAGGTCTTTCAAAGAAGTGATGGCCATGCAGCGACAGCAAAATGAGCAAATGATTGCAACCCATCAGCAACTGGCTGCAGCAATGACTCTGCCTCAACCTGAAGTGCACAAGTTTAAAGGAGACCCCATCGAATATGGAACCTTTATCATGGCATTCAAGGCAAGGATAGAGTCCAGAACATTCAGGGCGGCAGATTGTTTATACTACCTGGAACAACATCTTGAAAGGGAACCACGAGAACTTATTGGAGGCTGTCTGCATATGGACCCTTCTGAAGGATATAAGGAGGCTAGGAGGTTACTGGAGAAGGAATATGGGGATCCCTTTAAGGTTTCAATGGCCTATGTGAACAAAGCTCTCGGATGGTCCCCAGTTCGACCAGATGACGCATCAGGACTTAAACGTTTATCGCTTTTCTTGATTAAGTGTAAAAATGCTATGACGAGCGTGTCTCATATGAATGAGTTAAATCATCCTACGAACCTGCAGACCATTGCAAAAAAGCTTCCCTCACATCTCCAGTCAAGATGGCGTGATCGTGCTGCGAAATTGAAAGAGAACGGAAGGATAGCGAGCTTTAAGGATCTCGCTGATTTTGTGGTATCAGCAGCCGAATCAGCGAACGACCCTGTATTTGGCGTGCAGGCTTTAAGTAGTAGCCAGGAAAGGCGCAGAGATAACAGTGGGAGAGATGGCAAGAAGAAGCCCTCGTCAGCAACTAAAACAAGCAACAGTTTTGCCACCGGTATCGCCACTCCCGGCGTAGAGGCTGTAAACCATGCGAACCGAAACAATGCTGGTGGCAAGGAAAAGTTGTGCCCCTTCTGCAGCAAGAACCATGACCTGGATGATTGTGCGGAATTCCTCAAAAAGACCATAGATGAAAGGAAGACATTTCTTTACGAAAGAAAATTATGATTTGCCTGTTACGAATCTGATCATGTATCCAAAGGTTGTGTAAAGAGACGCACCTGCAAGAAGTGCAAGAAACGGTACCCAACAGCATTGCACATTGATGGTTTCACAATGAATAGAGAGAGCGTCAGTAACAAACCCCAAGCGACGGAAGTCCAGTCTATAGCGGTTAGCAATAGACGCATTGATGTCTCTAAACCTGTACAGGACGCACCAAGTTGCAAGGAGTCCGTAGTGCTACATGCCATACTCCCAGTTAAAGTTAAACAGAAGGGCAGTAACAATTCAGTTGTCACGTACGCGTTTTACGATAATGGTAGTGGCGGCTGTTTTGCAACCGAAAATATCAGGAGACAGTTAGGAATAGACGGTGTCAAGGTTATGCTACAACTCACCACCATGCATGGACAGAGTCAAGTGGAAAGCATCATTCTGGACGATCTTATCGTTACGAGCCTAGATGATGAGAATCCCATTGAGTTGCCTCGCTCATACACAAGAGATGAAATCCCAGCAGAACATCATCAAATTCCCACGCCCAGTCTCATAAATCAGTGGTCACACCTTTCCGAGGTTGCGAAGAAAATCCCTGAGCTTGAGCCTCACCTGGAGATTGGACTACTCATTGGCAGCAATTGCCCGCCCGCCTTAGAACCATTAGAAGTTGTACCTTGTCGAAGCGATGGCCCATTTGCCCTCCGTCTCCGCCATGGTTGGACAGTCTGTGGACCTCTCCATGTCCGAACTGATCATGACAAGGACAAAATGATCGCGAACCGAATTACAGTGAGAGAAGTGGAAACGCCGAAGGAAATCATTGCTCCAACGTCATTGCTCAGAATGTTGCAGATGGACTTCAACGATCACACCGTAAGCAAAGCACCGGACGAGCGTGGGCCCTCTCAAGAAGACAGAAAGTTTTTAACTATGGTTGAAAGGGAGACGAAAGTTGTCGACGGCCACTACCAAGTTCCTCTTCCATTGCGACATAGCGATATTATCATGCCCAACAATAAGGAGCAAGCTATCAAAAGAGCAAACTGGCAGAAGAAAAAGATGTCGAGAGATTCTAAATACCGCTCTGATTACGTTTCCTTCGTAAACGATGTCATCGCTAAAGGGTATGCACAAAGAGTTCCAAATGAGTTGCTGATGCCGAACCCAGGCAAGGTGTGGTATTTACCCCACCATGGGGTCTATCACCCGAAAAAAAAACAGAAAAAATACGCGTCGTATTCGACTGTAGTTCAAAGTTTCAGGGCGTGTCGCTCAATGACTGTCTGATGCAAGGTCCAGATATGACAAACTCCCTAGTAGGCGTGCTAACCAGATTTCGTGAAGACCCCGTAGCCTTCATGGGGGATGTGGAATCCATGTTCCACCAGGTTACAGTTCCTCCTGAACAGTATGATTACCTTCGTTTCTTATGGTGGCCAGATGGCAATCTAGAAGCCGAGCTACAAGAGTATCGGATGGTTGTACATTTATTTGGAGCGGCCTCGTCGCCAAGTGTCGCTAACTTTGCCCTTAAGCGAACCGCAAGGGATAACGAAGATAAGTACGGTACCTTGGTTGCTGACACGCTGCGAAATAACTTTTATGTGGACGATTGTCTACGTTCCGTAAGCTCGGAAGGTAAAGCAGTCGAGCTGATCGAAGGTCTTCGGCAATCCTGTAAGAAAGGTGGATTCCGCCTCACCAAATTCACTTCCAATAGTCGTGCAGTTTTAGAGTCTATACCAGAGGATGAGCGATCGAAAGAAGTCAGATCAATAACTCTTGACTGTGACAACCTCCCTATCGAGCGTGCCTTAGGGATACAGTGGTGCGTGCAATCAGATTGTTTTGGATTTCGAATCGTCATTAACAGCAAACCGTTTACAAGACGAGGAGTCATGTCCACCATCTCATCAATCTTTGATCCCCTGGGCTTCATCGCTCCTTTCACACTTCTAGCAAAGAAGCTGTTACAGGATCTTTGCCGCAATGAAGATCTCGACTGGGATGACGACATTCCGGAAGACTGCCGCAGTAAATGGCTAAGATGGTGTGGAGAGCTTCCGTTACTAGAGCAGTTTCACATTGATCGGTGTCACAAGCCGCCGGGTTTTGGCTCAGTTGTCTCCAGACAGCTCCATTTGTTCTCCGATGCAAGCACGGTGGGGTATGGATGCGTTGCCTACCTACGTCTAATGGATGACATGGATCGCATACATTGTTCCTTTTTAATGGGGAAGGCTCGTCTTGCACCTATTAAGACCGTAACAGTCCCACGCTTAGAATTAACTGCAGCAACCGTGTCTGTTCGCGTGGGACAAATGCTGTATGAAGAGCTTGAGGTTAAGCCTGAGTCTATCATCTATCACACCGACTCGACGACGGTTCTCCGCTACATAAGAAACGAGCGGAAGAGGTTTCAGATATTCGTGGCAAATCGTGTGCAATTGATCAGGGACTTCTCTAGTCCTGTGCAGTGGAAATACGTGGACACCAGTAGCAATCCGGCAGATGATGCCTCAAGAGGGCTTTCCGCCGCTGGACTTCTACAGCAGCAACGCTGGTCAAATGGTCCACACTTCTTAGGGAAATCAGAAAAAGACTGGCCGCAGCAGCCCTTTCCAGTCGGTGAGGTTTCAGATGACGACCCTGAGGTCAGAAAAGTTGCTTCCGCCGGTACCATGGTAACGGAAGCCACGGCTACGTCAGTTAACAAGCTAATAGAATACCACTCGAATTGGTATCGTCTGAGATTGTCAGTGGCCGCATTCCTTAGAATCAAGGCTGTACTGCGAAAACGGAAGGAGATTAGAGCCCAGGGTTCTCTCGAGATAGATTCAGACCATGGTCAAGCAAGGTCGGGCGTGAAGTCACTACAAGCTGAAACGAAGGTAGTGGGTGACTGCTGCGTACCGCTCTCAGTTCAAGAGTTTCAAGAGGCCGAGATGGCCATCCTTCGCTTTGTACCGTCGCAGTTCTTCAGTAGAGAGTTTGACGCTCTCAGACAAGTCAGTGACAAAGACGGCGGAGACGAACGGGGTCGGGCAAAGCAAAAGAAAATGGTGCTGAAGAAAGCAAGTTCCCTAACTCGACTGGATCCCTACATTCATGAAGGCCTCCTTCGTGTTGGTGGCCGCCTTAGCCGCGCTGACGATCTTCCAGAAGAAACGAAACACCCCATCATCTTACCTCGCAAGAGTCACGTTACGAACTTGATTATCAAACGCCTGCACGAACGCCTAGCACACGCAGGCCGCGGTCACACACTTGCTAAATTGAGGGAGAAGTACTGGGTCACCGGTGCCAATGCTGCTGTTCGTCACCTAATCGCAAATTGTGTTACTTGTCGCCGTAATCGTGCCCCTGTCGCTGAACAGAAAATGGCTGACTTGCCTAAAGACCGAGTGACTCCAGCCCCGCCATTTACGTATACTGGCGTGGATTACTTCGGTCCGTACATGATCAAAGAAGGTCGAAAGGAACTCAAACGGTACGGATGCCTTTTCACATGTTTAGCAAGTAGAGCAGTGCATATTGAGACCGCCAATTCTCTCGAAACAGATTCATTTATCCAGGCTCTGAGGCGATTTATTGCTCGTCGTGGGCCTATCCGAGAGATCCGGAGCGACAACGGAACAAATTTTGTAGGCGCTAAGACAGAGTTGCAGCAAGCAGTTTATGAAATGGACAATGAGCAAATCAGAAGCAGGTTGCATCAAGAGGGTACGGATTGGATTTTCAACCCACCGAGTGGCAGCCACATGGGCGGCATTTGGGAGCGGCAGATTCGCACTACCCGCAAAGTACTCACTGTTCTACTCCATGAGCATGGCTCCCGTCTGGATGACGAATCCTTTAGGACTCTACTATGTGAAGTTGAAGCTATCATTAACTCGAGACCGCTAACATTCGCTTCGAGTGATCCCGATGATCTCAACCCACTAAGTCCCAGCAATCTCCTGACGATGAAAACCAGCGTTGTACTTCCCCCAGCAGGAGTTTTTCAACGTGCAGATGTCTATATGAGGCGGCGCTGGCGGAGAGTGCAGTATCTGGCAAACTTATTTTGGACGCGTTGGAAGAGAGAATATCTCCCAACTCTCCAACCTCGTTCGAAGTGGAACAGTCCCAAACGGAATCTAGCTGTCGGAGACGTTGTCCTGTTGAAAGACGACAACTGCCCGAGGAGTGTTTGGCCAATGGGACGAGTCATTAGTGCGGAATCAGACAAGAAGGGGTTGGTACGCACGGTTCATTTGAAGACCCAAACCTCCCAACTACGCCGACCGGTTGACAAGGTTGTCCTCTTGCTAGCTAAGGAAGAACAATCGTGCCTCGATAATGAACAATGAAACAAGAAGCTCGTAAAGGCTGAACCTTCATGGAATATTCATAGTCCCTATTTTCTTTAAGCGGATGGTGTGATGGACTAGACTCGTTATCTTTAGCAAAGGACATGACAAGTTATTTTTCATAATTATTACTTTATTTTTGTAGCTAAGAGCTTTCCATGTTAAGCATCGCTTAAGGGGTCGGGAATGTTACTGCCGTTATGCGTGATGTCACGCACTCATTAGCTAGATCCCGAGAGGCGCTGCGAGTTAAAAAATACATGTGCTCGATCGAAGTGGGGAATCGTTTCAACGCCCGTTTAACGTCATCGTTTATATTATAAGGACACAAACGTAATTTTTTTTTGGTTTTGTTTCTTGTTTGTCTAGCCTTTTTTCTGTATTTATAGTTGTAATTTCCTTTGTTTTCCTTTAGTTTTCGAAACCGTACAACGTTCGTTCAAGATTGTAAAGTCCTGTTCATAATTACAAGTACGCGTGTTCAAGTTTGTGTTGTCGTACCGTTTTTGCGTGCACACTGACAATAGCTAAAAACATCAATTGGGGGATTTTAGGTTGATCCAATACAAAACTCTCCAAACCAACTTCATAAGAACTCTATGGGAGACTGTAAGGAGAATCAGTTTAAGGAGATCTTGCTAGTGAAGTTGTAGATAAATGAGCAATTAAGATAAAGGCAAAGAACGAAAAATCGTAACATCTCAATAATGAAGTCAGTTAATTCATACAGAATAGGATGATTCCTTGTAAAAATACACTGGCCCAATCAAAAAAAGAAAACATAAATATACATTTATAATGCAGTAAATGTTTTCACATACACCATATACATTTATAAGCCCTACACTTCCCAGCTCGCTAGGGAATTATGTTTGCAACCCCCTTAAATACAGAAAATCTTCTGCACCCTGGAGTTTTGTCCTTTAACTCCCGTAAGTGACCAAGACAGAATTTATCCTTACAATATCTATCTTCAATATCTATCAGAGAAGTACTGACAATAGCTAAAAAGAGTAATCAGGGGATTTTAGGTTGATGCAATACAAAATTCTCCAAACCGACGTCTTAAGAACTCCATGGCAGACAGTAAAGGAGATTCAATTTAAGGAGATCTCGCTAGTGAAGTTGTAGATAAACGAACAATTAAGATAAATGCAAAGAACAAAAAATCGCAACATCTCAATAATTAGGTCAGTTCATACAGAATAGGATGATTCCTTGTAAAAATACACTGCCTCAATCAAAAGAAGAAAAAAATAAATATATATTGATGAGTCCTACACTTGCCAACTCCCTAGGGAATTATGCTTGCAACCCCCTTAAAAACAGAAAATCTCCTCCTTCCTGGAGTTTTGCTCTAACTGAGATGACTCAAGGACAGGTTTGTAATCTCTTCTCTAAATTAGATGAGAGCAGAACTCAACTGCATATTCCAAATGAATTGATGAGGATTGCTTCTGAGAATCTCTCAAAAACCTTCAAGGCATTTATTTCTATGGAGTCCACCAAGACTAGCACAGTACCACATATTTTCAAACTATCTCCAGTGACTTCAATCTGTTTATAGACATGGCATATCATCACTGCACCAGGAGAGAACCTGCCCATATTACAGTTCTATCACCCTTTAGTAGAGTTCTTATTGATCGATTGATTGATTGATGTACTCATTTACTCAACTTTAATCATACAGATCTTCATCCTTTATCATCCTTTATTGTGACCAAGACAGAATTTCTCCTTACGATATCTAATATTCAACAAGTATCAGAGAAGTAGCGAGAATAACTAGAAAAACATAAGTCAGGGGATTTTAGGTTGATCCAGTAGAAAATTCTCCAAACTGACATCATAAGAACTCTATGGCAGACAGTAATACCCCATTCACACCAAAGCCTAAATATGCTTTAAAGCTGTTTTGTTAAACATGGTTTTACACAACAGCTCCATAGAAGCTGCTCAAATCAATATTTGGTTGACTTCAAATGTGGCACATTGAAAAAACAGTTTAGCAATTGCTTGAATCTTGTGGAAAATTTAGTTTTTCAGTTCTCTGCTTCTGATTTTTATTCAGTTAAACCTGGTTTAACTAAATTTCTACTGTATTTAGATCATTCTTGAAATACATGATTGTAATCACAGTCTCTTTAATTAACCTCAATTGACATGAATTTTTAATGATTCTGTCATTGTTGTACTATAGTCGTTTTAGCAAATTTTTTCTATTGAGAACTGTTATAATTAGAAATTGAAAAACTTAAAACTGAAAAAAAAATTAGGAGGTCGCTCTGTGCGGGAGCAAGCACAACCTATCTCACAATTAATAGCTAGCTCCCATTAATACTTTTTGTAAAACTGATATGTTGACATATATGCCTCATAACTGCACATAGGTTCCAAATTGCTACATTGGAGACATGTGTGTCATGCATGTGACACATATGTCAGATAAATTATTTTACATGTATGTGACATATATTTTACATATATCTGCTACATATGTAGGTGACATATATGTTACATGTATGTGACATATGTCAGACATATGTAGGAGATATACGTAAAAGATATGTGGTTTTGGTAAGGGCCATTAGAAAAGAGAGCCTACACTTTGCTATTTTCAAAATAACCAGCCATTTTAGGAAAGAAAAAAGTCAGAGGTAGTTCAAGTGGAAGTAAGATTCTTATAAAATGTAGCTGCTTGACTCCTCATGCAGGTTTTGTAAGTTTTGCTTTTTGAAATGAAACCACTGAAAGCAGGCGTTATACCTCAGTATGATCATCAATGGTAAAAGTGAGGCAAAACTGAGTAAAATTTTCAGGTGGGTTTTCAAGCATTAAGAGACTTTAAAAAATACTTGACTTAAATATTGTAACCTCTGCAGAGAGTGAAGATTGATTTTTTCTGATGTTTGTTACATGAATGTTTATCCCCTCTACTAATGGAATTAATTAAAGTGCCTATAAAATGTGCAGTAGACCAACCATGAGGATAAAGTAAAACATCCATTTGGGGGGTCTTTTAGCCCTTGAACTCCCAAGAATTGATGATAATTAATTGTGACCTCCAATTGCTACACATTTCCTGGTAAAAAAATTTGGGAGAATTGAGTTTAAGACCAAGATAACTTCTACCGAATAAGTTTGAGTATTGTAGTGCGTGTAGCTTAGTGCCAACCAATTTTCAATTGTGTAGGAAAATGAAAATGAAATTTCATTTTAGTTTTTCGCCGCGCTGTAAAAAAAAGAAGTTGGACTTCAATATTTTCGTATGGAGTTTGGAAAAGGTATTGCAAGTGAAGTCAAGTAGCTATCTTGAAAACAGGGAATGGGGAATCTTTAAAAGCGGGACTCTCAAGTAGCGAGAAACTTTGAAACGAGAAATATTTAGAGGCGTGAAATGAACCCGCCGAAATGAATGAACGGTGTGGTGAGGTTGCTCTTTTATCCAATTTTACGCAAGGGAAGCATGGAAATTCACGACTGTTGACAAAGGTAAAACTAGGTTGCAATTGGAAGAGCAGTCAGCTGAAACCTTGAACGCTCAAAATGGTGAAATTGTTAAAATTATTTAGGCAGGAGAATCTTTATTTTCATCAACATATTTGGTTGCTACAATTCTCTTTATAAGAAAGCGTAGTGAAGGGCTTAATTTGTCGTTGTTTGTTCAAGGATGAAATAAAGAACTTTTTGTGACCAAAATGTCGCTCTTGTTCATTGACAGTCATAGGAAACGGTACTGTCAAGCACTGACTTTAATGAGAAGGTGTGGGAAGGCTTTAGAAACGACTACAATGGGATTAGGCGGAAAATAAAACTTGATGAAAGGTAACAGGTACGTAAAGAAACATAAACATTTCGCGCTTGAACAAAAACGTAGAAAGCTGAATATTGTAACCCAAAAGTACTAACTGTAGCCATAGTTAGTCCCTTCTACTAACTATGCTTTAGCACGCTTAAAATTTGGAAACTTTATACTCGTTGAAGTTTGCAAAAAGTTTTGAAAGATTTGTTGGCTGCTTTATGGTATGATATGAAATATTCGCTTGAACATGAGAAGGACTTTGACTTGAGTTGAAGAATGGAGAAGCATAATATTTTCTAGAAAATTGTAGTTCTTTGGAAAAAAATGGCTTGCAAGTTTAAAGATTCCTAGGTGCTGTAGAAGATTAGACATTTTTGAAAAACTATAAATGTTATAAATAGGTTGTACCCGAATGAACAGCGCGCATTATCCAAATGGCGTTGGTTTATGGCCATGCATATGGAGTAAAGTTGAAGCCTAAGCAAAATTGTTGTAAGTGAGCAATTAACTTACAGAAATCCTGCGATTGGAGATGAATTGCAGCTACTTCTTTGCGCAAGAATAGCGGTCCGGGCCTGTGGATAACCATTTAGATGGCAATATAGAGTAGCGTGCGGATGGTTGCTGTGAATAAATGTGCGTAGCGACCCGTATGTAGGTGATGACGCGTGAAGGCATGGTGACGTTGCATTTGAGCGGCAAAGTGTAGTGAAGTGAAGTGAAGCGAAGTGAAGTGAAGTGTTAGTAATGGCGGGCGGGTTGAAAGCAATAAAGGGTGGAGTTATGTTGTTTTGGTTGATTTAGGGCCGCCTGGTGACGGAAGGGCATCATGAAGCCTGGAAGTCCGTAAGCCTTGTGTATCATTCAAAGAATGGAGTGATAGAAGACGAGGGCCAGGTGGAAAGTGTAAAAGCAACTCTGTATGTTTTTTGCGCAAATAAATAAGCATGGCGCGTGGAGTTTTTGAGCTTGTAGAGTGGGGGTTTTAGGTGTGGTGTTGAAGAAGCGAGTTGCTTTTAGACTTAGTTTGTGGTTTGATATATCCTGGAAGTGGTACGGGTGCTCGCGAATGGAATTTCCAATATGCAAATATAAAAATGACCTCACTAAGATCAGTAGGACTGATATCGGTACTCTAAGAGAGCAAAGTATAAAAGAGATAACTACCTAGTGAATGTATTTCCACAAAGCAGAAAAGTAGACGACTTGAAGGCAAAAGAGAGCAGATATTTTTCAAAGCAACAAAGTAGATGATCGATCGATTGATACATAATACATACGAAATCTCGACTCTCGTCCAAAACATCTTACATGAAGTACAGAAGTGTCTAAAGAGAAAGCAAATAAGGTAACAGCAATAAAATCTAAGAAGGAGAGTTAAAAGTTCGAAGGATGCAACCAATGGAGTTCGAACTCCGATCTTGAGATTACTAGTCCAGCGCCCTACCACTGTAACATGAAATTTTATAAGCGATACCAACAAACGCCTGCGCATGCGTGGAATCAGCATGTTTATGTTGTAGTTCGCGAGCCGTTCGATCGTTTGATCGCCGATCTAAATCGCGGATATACTTTTCTTTTCAAACTAGGATGTAAGTACGCTACCTAGAATGTAAGTACGTTACTCAAACGAACGTATTATTTTTTGTAAATGTTTATTTGCTTGCTCAAGAGCCAGCCAACAACTTTCAGTACTCGATCGATAACCCGTCAAACATAGTGATGCATTCCATGCCAAGGCAAGCTTATTACATTTCTTTGAGTATGTATAATTGACTTCTCAGTTTCAGATAATGAGCTAAGATTCAAATTCATACAAGGTAAACAATGCCATGCCTTCATGCTTTGGTAGTTAATGGTAATAATTTGGTAATAATTTCGTAATCATCTATCTT
Organism: Stylophora pistillata; assembly: GCF_964205215.1. Classification (NCBI taxonomy): domain Eukaryota; kingdom Metazoa; phylum Cnidaria; class Anthozoa; order Scleractinia; family Pocilloporidae; genus Stylophora; species Stylophora pistillata. The sequence continues at coordinate 1,093,835 of NC_142521.1, read as the reverse complement.
AGATGCTGTTACATGAACAAATTGGTTTGAAATCTGTCCTGAGAGTGTATTGGTAATGAGTTATTTCCATATGGCATGAGAGAGGCTCCCGGCCATGAATTTGCATGAATTGAAAAATTGATGGCAACAGCTGCAATAAATCCATTGCTCTTGTGGATGCATGCAGGTGCCATCAATTGAAAAAGAAAAATTCCTAGTCAAGTTGGAATAAGTACAATGGTGTTGGAACTCGAATGAAAAAAGAAGTTGGAATTGCCTGAGGATTAATGCTGAAAGGGAGTTCCGAAGCGACCCATCCATAGTGGTTTGGTCGATGATATTGTTAAGTGCTTTTTAAATTAGGGAGGGACTTGCAGAGGTTGGTTCAATGTAGCACATGCACCAAAGAACGACCAAAGAAAGGTTTCAGGAGAGTTTTGTGTGATTGAATAACAGATCCTCTTGCCTCACGTGAGATTCCTTAAACAATTATCCGGTACACCCATGCCCATCCCTGACTCAGTGGAATATCCTGACTCACTGGAATATCCTCATTTGATGAATGAAAAAATTTGCTCACCAAAAAGTTGCTTCCTGTTCTGCCTAGAATTGTTGACTGTGTGAAATAGTGCTATGAAAGAACAAGAAAGTAAAATTGACTTGTTTTAAGAAATGCTATAGATTTATCCGGCAACCTTTGAAGGAAATAGTGGGTTCATTTACAATAATTGCTAATAAGGGGAAAGGGAGGGTGTTGAAAGTGTGAAATGATAAGAATGAAATGTTCGTTGTTCAGTAATTGAAGAAATTGCCCTGCAAATTGACATAACTGCAACGCAGTTATGTCGATAATAAGGCAGCCAGCCAGCCAGCCAGCCTTAAAAAAAAAAGATCAATACTTCTATTTTATTTTCCTATATATCTACAAGATATTCCTTTGAGATACGAAACTTTGGAAGGATGTACAGGGAAGAAAGAAAGCTAGATATCAACCAGGGAGCAAGTGGTGGGTGTAACGCCTGCCTGCCTGCCTGCCTGCTTGCTGTTGGGTCAAACTTTACTTCACTTAATATAATTCGATTGGAAATAAAATGACATTAAAGACAAATAGACATATATACATGAGAAAAGAATAGAGGGAAAATAAAAGATTGTAATGGTAAAAAAAAAAGACCTGTAAAGAGTTTCTAAGTTTCCAAAGAATTACGTAGAACTGGTTAATTTTGCTATAACTTAGCTGCATTCCAATATCAGGCTCCATATAGCAATCCTTAGTCTCCATGCAATCGAAAAGACAACTTTCTTTTTTTTTTTATTTTTAAGAGTTTAAAACTGCAACACCTAATTCAAGGCTGTGCAAAAATTTAATAATAGTCAAACTGACTGCGAAGCTGTGCACTATGAGGCACATGTGCGAAACTAAGGGTGAGCGTTGCACCCAGGGGAACCTCGGCAATAGACGCGCAACTCCGGGAAATCACGGGCGACGGAGTGGCATGCGTGAGAGGGAGAGGCTGTGCAAGAGGAAGATGTAAGCCTTGTACTCACGCCTGCTACTTCCACGAAACACATCACCACGCGGCCAAAACGAGTTCCCGGGTGCACTAGATAGTCCCAGGGGAATTGGAGAGTAGGCGCGCACCTCCTGCCAAATCACGGGAGCCGTAGTGGCACGCCTGCGAGTGAGAGGCTGTGCACTCTGAGGCACATATGCTAAAAAAGGCGGTGAGTCTTGTACTTACTCCTGCTACTTCCACCAAACACATGACAACGCGGCCAAAATGGATTCTCGGGTGCACTAGATAATCCCAGGGGAGTCGGGAAGTAGGCGCGCACCTCCTGCAAATCACGGGCGCCGGAGTGGCACGTGTGAGAGTGGGAGGCTCTCCAAAAGAAGGGGGTGAGCCTCGAACTCACGCCTGCCACTTCCACGAAACACATCACCACGCGGCTAAAATGGATTCCCGCGTGCATTAGATAGTCCCAGGGGAGTTGGGGGGTAGGCGCGCACCTCCTGCAAGTCACGGGAGCCGTAGTGGCACGCCTCCGAGTAAGAGGCTGTGCACTATGAGGCACATGTGCTAAAGAAGGCGGTGAGCCTTGTACTCACGCCTGCCACTTCCACAAAACGCATGACAACGCCACCAAAATGAAATCCCAGGTGCACTAGACCCAGGGGAACCTCGGCAATAGACGGACAACTCCGGGAAATAACGGGCGACGGAGTGGCATGCGTGAGAGGGAGAGGCTGTGCAAGAGGAAGATGTAAGCCTTGTACTCACGCCTGCTACTTCCACGAAACACATCACCACGCGGCCAAAACGGATTCCCGGGTGCACTAGATAGTCCCAGGGGAGTTGGAGAGTAGGCGCGCACCTCCTGCCAAATCACGGGAGCCGTAGTGGCACGGCTGCCAGTGAGAGGCTGTGCACCGTGAGGCACATGTGCTAAAGAAGGCGGTGAGTCTTGTACCCACGCCTGCCACTTCCACGAAACACATCACCACGCGGCCAAAACTTACTCTCGGGTGCAGTAGATAGTCCCAGGGGAGTTTGGGAGTAGGCCCGCACTTCCTGCAAATCACGGGAGCCGTAGTGGCACGCCTGCGAGTGAGAGGCTGTGCACTATGAGGCACATGTGCTAAAGAAGGCGGTAAGCCCTGTACTCACGCCTGCCACTTCCACGAAACGCATGACAACGCCACCAAAATGAAATCCCAGGTGCACTAGATCCAGGGCAACCTCAGCAATAGACGCGCAACTCCGGGAAATCACGGGAAACGGAGTGGCATGCGTAAGAGTGAGAGGCTGTGCAAGAGGAAGGGGTCAGCCCTGTACTCACCCCTGCTACTTCCACGAAACACATCACCACGCGGCTAAAATGGATTCCCACGTGCACTAGATAGTCCCAGGGCAGTTGGGGGGTAGGCGCGCACCTCCTGCAAGTCACGGGAGACGTGGTGGCACGCCTACGAGTGAGAGGCTGTGCAATATGAGGCACATGTGCTAAAAAAGGCGGTGAGCCCTGTACTCACGCCTGCCACTTCCACGAAACGCATGACAACGCCGCCAAAATGAAATCCCTGGTGCACTAGACCCAGGGGTACCTCGGCAATAGACGCGCAACTCCGGGAAATCACGGGCAACGGAGTGGCATGCATGAGAGTGAGAGACTGTGCAAGAGGAAGGGGTGAGCCTTGTACTCACGCCTGCTAATTCCACGAAACACATCACCACGCGGCCAAAATGGATTCCCGGGTGCACTAGATAGTCCCAGGGGAGTTGGAGAGTAGGCGCGCAGCTCCTGCCAAATCACGGGAGCCGTAGTGGCACGCCTGCGAGTGAGAGGCTGTGCACGGTGAGGCACATATGCTAAACAAGGCGGTGAGTCTTGTACTTACTCCTGCTACTTCCACCAAACACATGACAACGCGGCCAATATGGATTCTCGGGTGCACTAGATAATCCCAGGGGAGTCGGGGAGTAGGCGCGCACTCCCTGCAAATCACGGGCGCCTAAGTGGCACGTGTGAGAGTGAGACGCTCTCCAAAAGAAGGGGGTGAGCCTCGAACTCACGCCTGCCACTTCCACGAAGCACATCACCACGCGGCTAAAATGGATTCCCGCGTGCACTCGATAGTCCCAGGGGAGTTGAGGGGTAGGCGCGCACCTCCTGCAAGTCACGGGAGCCGCGGTGGCACGCCTCCGAGTGAGAGGCTGTGCACTATAAGGCACATGTGCTAAAGAAGGCGGTGAGCCCTGTACTCACGCCTGCCACTTCCACGAGACGCATGACAACCCCACCAAAATGAAATCCCAGGTGCACTAGACCCAGGGGAACCTCGGGAATAGACGCGCAACTCCGGAAAATTACGGGCAACGGAGTGGCATGCGTGAGAGTCAGAGGCTGTGCAAGAGAAAGGGGTCAGCCTTGTACTCACGCCTGCTACTTCCACGAAACACATCACCACGCGGCTAAAATGAATTCCTGCCTGCACTAGATAGTCCCAGGGGAGCTGGGGGGTAGGCGCGCACCTCCTGCAAGTCACGGGAGCCGTGGTGGCACGCCTACGAGTGAGAGGCTGTGCACTATGAGGCACATGTGCTAAAGAAGGCGGTGAGCCTTGTACTCACGCCTGCCACTTCCACGAAACGCATGACAACGCCACCAAAATGAAATACCAGGTGCACTAGACCCAGGGAAACCTCGGCAATAGACGCGCAACTGCAGCAAATCAGGGGCGACGGAGTGGCATGCGTGAGAGTGAGAGGCTGTGCAAGAGGAAGATGTGAGCCTTGTACTCACGCCTACTACTTCCACGAATCACATCACCACGCGGCCAGAACTTATTCCCGGGTGCACTAGATAGTCCGAGGGGAGTTGGGGAGTAGGCCTGCACTTGCTGCAAATCACGGGAGCCGCAGTGGCACGCCCGCGAGTGAGAGGCTGTGCACTATGAGGCACATGTGCTAAAGAAGGCGGTGAGCCTTGTACTCACGCCTGCCACTTCCACGAAACGCATGACAACGCCACCAAAATGAAATCCCAAGTGCACTAGACCCAGGGGAACCTCGGAAATAGACGCGCATCTCCGGAAAATCACGGGCGACGGAGTGGCATTCGTGAGAGTGAGAGGCTGTGCAAGAGGAAGGGGTGAGCCTTGTACTCTCGCCTGCTACTTCCACGAAACACATCACCACGCAGCCAAAACGGATTCCCGGGTGCACTACATAGTCCCAAGGGAGTTGGAGAGTAGGCGCGCACCTCCTGCCAAATCGCCGAAGCCGTAGTGGCACGCCTGCCAGTGAGAGACTGTGCACTGCGAGGCACATGTGCTAAGGAAGGCGGTGAGTCTTGTACTCACGCCTGCCACTTCCACGAAACACATCACCACGCGGCCAGAACTTATTCTGGGGTGCACTAGATAGTCCCAGGGGAGTTGGGGAGTAGGCCCGCACTTTCTGCAAATCACGGGAGCCGTAGTGGCACGCCTGCGAGTGAGAGGCTGTGCACTATGAGGCACATGTGCTAAAGAAGGCGGTGAGCCTTGTACTCACGCCGGCCACTTCCACGAAACGCATGACAACGCCACCAAAATGAAATCCCAAGTGCACTAATCCCAGGGGAACCACGGCAATAGACGCGCAACTCCGGGAAATCACGGGAAACGGATCGGCATGCGTGAGAGTGAGAGCTTGTTCAAGAGGAAGGGGTCAGCCTTGTACTCACGCCTGCTACTTCCACGAAACACATCACCACGAGGCTAAAATGGATTGCTACGTGCACTAGATAGTCGCAGGGGAGTTGGGGGGTAGGCGCGCACCTCCTGCAAGTCACGGGAGCTGTGGTGATACGCCTAGGAAAGAGAAGCTGTGCACTATGAGGCACATGTGCTAAAAAAGGCGGTAAGCCTTGTACTCACGCCTGCCAATTCCACGAAACGCATGACAACGCCACCAAAATGAAATCCCAGGTGCACTATACTCAGGGCAACCTCGGCAATAGACGCGCAACTCCGGGAAATCACGGGCAACGGAGTGGCATGCGTGAGAGTGAGAGGCTGTGCAAGAGGAAGGGGTCAGCCTTGTACTCACGCCTGCTACTTCCACGAAACACATCACCACGCGGCTAAAATGAATTCCTGCGTGCACTAGATAGTCCCAGGGGAGTTTGGGGGTAGGCGCGCACCTCCTACAGGTCACGGGAGCCGTGGAAGCACGCCTACGAGTAAGAGGCTGTGCACTATGAGGCACATGTGCTAAAGAAGGCGGTGAGCCTTGTACTCACGCCTGCCACTTCCACGAAACGCATGACAACGCCACCAAAATGAAATACCAGGTGCACTAGATCCAGGGAAACCTCGGCAAAAGACGCGCAGCTCCCGCAAATCAGGGGCGACGGAGTGGCATGCGTGAGAGAGAGAGGCTGTGCAAGAGGAAGATGTGAGCCTTGTACTCACGCCTACTACTTCAACGAAACACATCACCACGCGGCCAAAACGGATTCCCGGGTGCACTAGATAGTTCCAAGGGAGTTGGAGAGTAGGCGGGCACCTCCTACAGGTCACGGGAGCCGTGGAAGCACGCCTACGAGTGAGAGGCTGTGCACTATGAGGCACATGTGCTAAAGAAGGCGGTGAGCCTTGTACTCACGCCTGCCACTTCCACGAAACGCATGACAACGCCACCAAAATGAAATCCCAGCTGCACTAGACCAAGGGAAACCTCGGCAATAGACGCGCATCTCGGGAAAATCACGCGCGACGGAGTGGCAGTCGTAAGAGTGAGAGGCTGTGCAAGAGGAAGAGGTGAGCCTTCTACTCACGCCTGCTACTTCCACGAAACACATCACCACGCGACCAAAACAGATTCCCGGGTGCACTACATAGTCCCAGGGAAGTTGGAGAGTAGGCGCGCACCTCCTGCCAAATCACCGGAGCCGTAGTGGCACGCCTGCCAGTAAGAGGCTGTGCACTGTGAGGCACATGTGCTAAGAAAGGCGGTGAGTCTTGTACTCACGCCTGCCACTTCCACGAAACACATCACCACGCGGCCAGAACTTATTCTAGGGTACACTAGATAGTCCCAGGTGAGTTGGAGAGTAGGCCCGCACTTTCTGCTAATCACGGGAGCCGTAGTGGCACGCCTGCGAGTGAGAGGCTTTGCACTATGAGGCACATGTGCTAAAGAAGGCGGTGAGCCTTGTACTCACGCCTGCCTCTTCCACGAAACGCATGACAACGCCACCAAAATAAAATCCCAAGTGCACTAGACCCAGGGGAACCCCGCCAATAGACGCGCAACGCCGGGAAATCACGGGAAACGGATCGGCATGCGTGAGAGTGAGAGACTGTTCAAGAGGAAGGGGTCAGCCTTGTACTCACGCCTGCTACTTCCACGAAACACATCACCACGCGGCCAAAATTGATTCCCGGGTGCACTAGATAGTCCCAGGGCAGTTGGAGAGTAGGCGCACACCTCCTGCCAAATCACGGGAGTCGTAGTGGCACGCCTGCCAGTGAGAGGCTGTGCACTGTGAGGCACATGTGCTAAAGAAGGCGGTGAGCCTGGTACTCACGCCTGCCACTTCCACGAGACACATCACCACGCGGCTACAATGGATTCCCGCGTGCACTAGATAGTCCCAGGGGAGTTGGGGGGTAGTTGCGCACCTCCTACAAGTCACGCGAGCCGTGGTGGCACGCCTCCGAGTGAGAGGCTGTCCACTATGAGGCACATGTGCTAAAGAGGGAAGTGAGCCTTGTACTCGCGCCTGGCACTTCCACGAAACGCATGACAACGCCTCCAAAATTAAATCCCAGGTGCACTAGACCCAGTCGAACGTCGGCAATTGACGCGCAACTCCGGGAAATCACGGGCGACGGAGTAGCATGCGTGAGAGTGTGAGGCTGTGCAAGAGGAAGAGGTAAGCCTTGTACTCACGCCTGCTACTTGCACGAAACACATCACCAGGCGGCCAAAACGGATTCCCGGGTGCACTAGATAGTCCCAGGGCAGTTGGAGAGTAGGCGCGCACCTCCTGCCAAATCACGGGAGCCGTAGTGGCACGCCTGCCAGTCAGAGGCTGTGCACTGTGAGGCACATGTGCTAAAGAAGGCAGTGAGCCTCGAACTCACGCGTGCCACTTCCACGAAACACATCACCACGCGGCTAAAATGGATTCCCGCGTGCACTAGATAGTCCCAGGGGAGTTGGGGGGTAGGTGCGCACCTCCTGCAAGTCACGCGAGCCGTGGTGGCACGCCTCCGAGTGAGAGGTTGTGCACACTGAGGCACGTGTGCTAAAGAAGGCGGTGAGCCTGGTACTCACGCCTGCCACTTCCACGAAACACATGACAACGCCTCCAAAATGAAATCCCAGGTGCACTAGACCCAGTGCAACCTCGGCAATAGACGCGCAACTCCGGGAAATCACGGGCGACGGAGTGGCATGCGTGAGAGTGGGAGGCTGTGCAAGAAGAAGGGGTGAGCCTTGTACTCACGCCTGCCACTTGCACGAAACACATCACCAAGCGGCCAAAACGGATTCCCGGGTGCACTAGATAGTCCCAGAGCAGTTGGAGAGTAGGCGCGCACCTACTGCCAAATCACGGGAGCCGTAGTGGCACGCCTGCCAGTGAGAGGCTGTGCACTGTGAGGCACATGTGCTAAAGAAGGAGGTGAGTCTTGTACTCACGCCTGCAACTTCTACGAAACACATCACCACGCGGCTAAAATGGATTCCCGCGTGCATTAGATAGTCCCGGGGGAGTTGGGGGGTAGGCGCGCACCTCTTGCAAGTCACGCGAGCCGTGGTGGTACGCCTCCGAGTGAGAGGCTGTGCACTATGAGGCACATGTGCTAAAGAAGGCGGTGAGCCTTGTACTCACGCCTGCCACTTCCACGAAACGCATGACAACGCATCCAAAATGAAAGCCCAGGTGCACTAGACCCAGGTGAACCCCGGCAATAGACGTGCAACTCCGGGAAATCAAGGGAAACGGATCGGCATGCGTGAGAGTGAGAGGCTGTTCAAGAGAAAACGGTCAGCCTTGTACTCACGCCTGCTACTTCCACGAAACACATCACCTCGCGGCTAAAATGGACTGCCACGTGCACTAGATAGTCCCAGGGGAGTTAAGGGGTAGGCGCGCACGTCCTGCAAGTCACTGGAGCCGTGGTGGTCCGCCTACGAGTGAGAGGCTTTGCACTATGAGGCACATGTGCTAAAGAAGGCGGTGAGCCTTGTACTCACGCCTGCCACTTCCACGAAACGCATGACAACGCCACCAAAATGAAATCCCAGGTGCACTAGACCCAGGGGAACCTCGGCAATAGACGCGCAACTCCGGGAAATCACGGGCGACGGAGTGGCATGCATGAGTGTGAGAGGCTATGCAAGAGGAAGGGGTGAGCCTTGTACTCACGCCTGCTACTTGCACAAAACACATCACCACGCGGACAAAACGGATTCGCGGGTGCACTAAATAGTCCCAGGGGAGTTGGAGAGTAGGCGCGAACCTCCTGCCAAATCACGGGAGCCGTAGTGGCACGCCTGCGAGTGAAAGACTGTGCACTGTGAGGCACATATGCTAAAGAAGGCGGTGAGTCTTGTACTTACTCCTGCTACTTCCACCAAACACATGACAACGCGGCCAATTTGGATTCTCGGGTGCACTAGAGAATCCCAGGGGAGTCGGGGAGTAGGCGCGCACCTCCTGCAAATCACGGGCGCCTAAGTGGCACGTGTGAGAGTAAGACGCTCTCGAAAAGAAGGGGGTGAGCCTCGAACTCACGCCTGCCACTTCCACGAAGCACATCACCACGCGGCTAAAATGGATTCCCGCGTGCACTAGAAAGTCCCAGGGGATTTGAGGAATAGGCGCGCACCTCCAGCAAGTCACGGGAGCCGTGGTGGCACGCCTCCGAGTGAGAGGCTGTGCACTATGAGGCACATGTGCTAAAGAAGGCGGTGAGCCTTGTACTCACGCCTGCCACTTCCACGAAACGCATGATAACCCCACCAAAATGAAATCCCAGGTGCACTAGACCCAGGGGAACCTCGGCAATAGACGCGCAACTCCGGGAAATCACGGGCGACGGAGTCGCATGCGTGAGAGTGAGAGGCTGTGCAAGAGGAAGATGTGAGCCTTGTACTCACGCCTGCTACTTCCACGAAACACATTACCACGCCGCTAAAACGGATTCACGAGTGCACTAGATAGTCCCAGGGGAGTTAGAGAGTAGGCGCGCACCTCCTGCCAAATCACGAAAGCCGTAGTGGCACGCTTGCCAGTGAGAGGCTGTGCACTGTGAGGCACATGTGCTAAAGAAGGTGGTCAGTCTTGTACTCACCCCTGCCACTTCCACGAAACACATCACCACGCGGCCAGAACTTATTCCCGGGTGTACTAGATAGTCACAGGGCAGTTGGGGAGTAGGCCCGCAGTTCCTGCAAATCACGGGAGCCGTAATGGCACGCCTGCGAGTGAGAGGCTGTGCACTATGAAGCATATGTGCTAAAGAAGGCGGTTAGTTTTGTACTCACGCCTGCCACTTCCACGAAACGCATGACAACGCCACCAAAAGGATATCCCAGGTGCACTAGACTGAGGGGAACCTCGGCAATAGACGCGCAACTCCGGGTAATCACGGGCAACGGAGTGGCATGCGTGAGAGTGAGAGGCTGTGCAAGAGGAAGGGGTATCCCTTGTACTCACGCCTGCTACTTCCACGAAACACATCACCACGCGGCTAAAATGAATTCCTGCGTGCACTAGATAGTCCCTGGGGAGTTGGGGGGTAGGCGCGCACCTCGTGCAAGTCACGGGAGCCGTGGTGGCACGCCTACGAGTGAGAGGCTGTGCACTATGAGGCACATGTGCTAAAGAAGGCGGTGAGGCTTGTACTCACGCCTGCCACTTCCACGAAACGGATGACAACGCCACCAAAATGAAATACCAAGTGCACTAGACCCAGGGAAACCTCGGCAATAGACGCGCAACTCTGGCAAATCAGGGGCGACGGAGTGGCATGCGTGAGAGTGAGAGGCTGGGCAAGAGGAAGATGTGAGCCTTGTACTCACGCCTGCTACTTCCACGAAACACATCACCACGCGGCCAAAACGGATTCCCGGGTGCACTAGATAGTCCCAGGGGAGTTGGAGAGTAGGCGCGCACCTCCTGCCAAATCACCGGAGCCGTAGTGGCACGCCTGCCAGTGAGAGGCTGTGCACTGTGAGGCACATGTGCTAAAGAACGCGGTAAGTCTTCCACTCACGCCTGCCACTTCCACGAAACACATCACCACGCGGCCAGAACTTATTCCCGGGTGCACTAGATAGTCCGAGGGGCGTTGGGGAGTAGGCCCGCACTTCCTGCAAATCACGGGAGCCGCAGTGGCACGCCTGCGAGTGAGAGGCTGTGCACTATGAGGCACATGTGCTAAAGAAGGCGGTGAGCCTTGTACTCACGCCTGCCACTTCCACGAAACGCATAACAACGCCACCAAAATGAAATCCCAACTGCACTAGACCCAGGGGAACCCCGGCAATAGACGCGCAACTCCGGAAAATCACGGGAAACGGATCGGCATGCGTGAGAGTGAGAGGCTGTTCAAGAGATAGGGGTCAGCCTTGGACTCACGCCTGCTACTTCCACGAAACACATCACAACGCGGCCAAAAGGGATTCCCGGGTGCACTAGATAGTCCCAGGGCAGTTGGAGAGAAGGTGCACACCTCCTGCCAAATCAGGGGAGTCGTAGTGGCACGCCTGCCAGTGAGAGGCTGTGCACTGTGAGGCACATGTGCTAAAGAAGGCGGTGAGCCTGGTACTCACGCCTGCCACTTCCACGAGACACATCACCACGCGGCTAAAAAGGATTCCCGCGTGCACTAGATAGTCCCAGGGGAGTTGAGGGGTAAGTGCGCAGTTTCTGCAAGTCACGCGAGCCGTGGTGGCACGCCTCCGAGTGAGAGGCTGTGCACTATGAGGCACATGTGCTAAAGAAGGCTGTGAGCCTTGTACTCACGCCTGCCACTTGCACGAAACGCATGACAACGCCTCCAAAATGAAATCCCAGGTGCACTAGACCCAGGGGAACCTCGGTAATAGACGCGCAACTCCGGGAAATCACCGGCGACGGAGTGGCATGCGTGAGAGTTGGAGGCTGTGCAAGAGGAAGAGGTAAGCCTTGTACTCACGCCTGCTACTTGCACGAAACACATCACCACGCGGCCAACACGGATTCCCGGGTGCACTAGATAGTCCCAGGGTAGTTGGAGAGTAGGCGCGCACCTCCTGCAAAATCACGGGAGCCGTAGTGGCATGCCTCCCAGTGAGAGGATGTGCACTGTGAGGCACATGTGCTAAAGAAGGCAGTGAGCCTCGAACTCACGCCTGCCACTTCCACGAAACACATCACCACGCGGCTAAAATGGATTCCCGCGTGCACTAGATAGTCCCAGGGGAGTTGGGGGGTAGGCGCGCACCTCCTGCAAGTCACGCGAACCGTAGTGGCACGCCCCCGAGTGAGAGGCTGTGCCCTATGAGGCACATGTGCTAAAGAAGGCGGTGAGCCTTGTACTCACGCTTGCCACTTCCACGAAACGTATGACAACGCCTCCAAAATGAAATCCCAGGTGCACTGGACCCAAGGGAACCTCGGCAATAGACGCGCAACTCCGGGAAATCACGGGCGACGGAGTGGCATGCGTGAGAGTTGGAGACTGTGCAAGAGGAAGGGGTAAGCCTTGTACTCACGCCTGCTACTTGCACGAAACACATCACCACGTGGCCAAAACGGATTCCCGGGTGCACTAGATAGTCCCAGGGCAGTTGCAGAGTAAGCGCACACCTCCTGCCAAATCACGGGATCCGTAGTGGCACGCCTGCCAGTGAGAGGCTGTGCACTGTGAGGCACATGTGCTAAAGAAGGCGGTGAGCCTCGAACTCACGCCTGCCACTTCCACGAAACACATCACCACGCGGCTAAAATGGATTCCCGCGTGCACTAGATAGTCCCAGGGGAGCTGCGGACTTTGCAGGCATGCCACGCGGCCGTGCTCATTGTTTGAGACGCGCGCTTTGCGCGCCGTGGTACACATGCGATTGGACTACAAGCTCAGTGAGTTTCAGCTTTCCTGCCGACGTTTCGGATCTTTGCCAGGGGTCTGAACATGCCATCAGCGCGGATTTTCTCGGACTTTGCAGGCATGCCACTCGGCCGTGCCCATTGTTTGAGACGCGCGCTTTGCGCGCCGTGGTACCCATGCGACTGGAGTACAAGCTCACTGAGTTTCGGCTTCCCTGCCCACGTTTCGGATCTTTGCCAGGGGTCTGTACATGGCACCAGCGCGGATTTTCTCGGACTTTGCATGCATGGCACGCGGCCGTCCCCATTGTTTGAGAGGCGCGCTTTGCGCGCCGTGGTATCCATGCGACTGGACTAAAAGCTCAGTGAGTTTCGGCTTCCCTGCGCACGTATCAGATCTTTGCCAGGGGTCTGAACATGCCACCAGCGCGCGTTTTCTCAGACTTTGCAGGCATGCCACGCGGCCGTGCCCATTGTTTGAGACGCGCGCTTTGCGCGCCGTGGTACCCATCCGACTGGACTAAAAGCTCAGGGAGTTTCAGCTTCCCTGCCTACGTTTCGGATCTTTGCCAGGGGTCTGAACATGCCATAAGCGAGGATTTTCTCGGACTTTGCAGGCATGCCACTTGGCCGTGCCCATTGTTTGAGACGCGCATGTTGCGCGCCGTGATACCCATGCGACTGGACTACAAGCTCACCGAGCTTCGGCTTCCCTGCCCACCTTTCGCATCTTTGCCAGGGGTCTGAACATGCCACCAGCGCGGATTTTCTCGGACTTTGCAGGCATGCCACGCGGCCGTGCCCATTGTTTGAGACGCGCGCTTTGCGCGCCGTGGTATCCGTGCGACTGGACTACAAGCTCAGTGAGTTTCGGCTTCCCTGCCCACGTTTCGGATCTTTGCAAGGGGTCCGAACATGCCATCAGCGCGGATTTTCTCGGACTTTGCAGGCATGCCACTCGGCCGTGCTCATTGTTTGAAACGCGCGCTTTGCGCGCCGTGGTACCCATGCGACTGGACTACAAGCCCAGTGAGTCTCAGCATGGGAGGCATGTTCAGACCCCTGGCAAATATCCGAAACGTGAGCAGGGAAGCCGAAACTCAGTGAGCTTGTAGTCCAGTCGCATGGGTATCACGGCGCGCAACATGCGCGTCTCAAACAATGGGCACGGCCGAGTGGCATGCCTGCAAAGTCCGAGAAAATCCGCGCTGATGGCATGTTCAGACCCCCGGCAAAGATCCGAGACGTGGGCAGGCAAGCTGAAACTGAGTGAGCTTTCAGTCCAGTCGCATAGGTACCACGGCGCGCAAAGCGCGCGTCTCAAACAATGGGCACGGCGGAGTGGCATGCCTGCAAAGTCCAAGAAAATCCGCGCTGATGGCATGTTCAGACCCCTGGCAAAGATCCGAAACGTAGGCAGGCAAGCTAAAACTCAGTGAGCTTGTAGTCCAGTCGCATGGGTACCACGGCGCGCAAAGCGCGCGTCTGAAACAATGGGCACAACCGAGTGGCATGCCTGCAAAGTCCGAGAAAATCCGCGCTGATGGCATGTTCAGGCCCCTGGCAAAGATCCGAACCGTAGGCAGGGTTACTGAAACTCAGTGAGCCCGTAGTCCAGTCGCATGGGTATCACGGCGCGCAAAGCGCGCGTCTCAAACAATGGGCACGGCCGAGTGGCATGCCTGCAAAGTCCGAGAAAATCCGCGCTGATGGCATGTTCAGACCCCTGCCAAAGATCCGAAACGTAGGCAGGGTTACTGAAACTCAGTGAGCCCGTAGTCCAGTCGCATAGGTATCACAACGCGCAAAGCGCGCGTTCCAAACAATGGGCACGGCATAGTGGCATGCCTGCAAAGTCCAAGAAAATCCGCGCTGATGGCATGTTCAGACCCCTGGCAAAGATCTGAACCGTCGGCATTGAAGCTGAAACTCCGTGAGTTTGTACACCAGTCGCAAACCACACCAGGGCGTGCAAAGCGCGCGTCCCAAACAATGGGCACGGCCGAGTGGCATGCCTGCAAAGTCCAAGAAAATCCGCGCTGATGGCATGTTCAGACCCCTGGCAAAGATCCGAAACGTGGGCTGGCAAGCTGAAACTCAGTGAGCTCTTAGTCCAGTCGTATGGGTACCACGGCGCGCAAAGCGCGCGTCTCAAACAATGGGCACGGCCGAGTGGCATGCCTGCAAAATCCGAGAAAATTCACGCTGATGGCATGCTCAGACCCCTGGCAAAGATCCGAAACGTAGGCAGGGTTACTGAAAGTCAGTGAGCCCGAAGTCCAGTCGCATGGGTATCACGGCGCGCAAAGCGCGCGTCTCAAACAATGGGCACGGCCGAGTGGCTTGCCTGCAAAGTCCGAGAAAATCCGCGCTGATGAAATGTTCAGACCCCTGGCAAAGATCCGAACCGTGGGCAGGGAAGCTGAAACTCAGCGAGCTTGTAGTCCAGTCGCATGGGTACCACGGCGCGCAAGGCGCGCGTCTCAAACAATGGGCACGGCCGAGTGGCATGCCTGTAAAGTCCGAGAAAATCCGCGCTGATGGCATGTTCAGACCTCTGGCAAAGATCCGAGACGTGGGAAGGGAGGCTGAAACTCAGTGAGCCCGTAGACCAGTGGCATGGGTACTACGGCACGCAATACGCGCGTCTCAAACAATGGGCATTGCCGAGTGGCATGCCTGCAAACTCCGAGAAAATCCGCGCTAATGGCATGTACAGACCCCTGGCAAAGATCCGAGACGTGGGCAGGGAATCTAAAACTCAGTGAGCCCGTAGACCAGTCGCATGGGTACCACGGCGCGCAAAGCGCGCGTCTCAAACAATGGGCACGGCCGAGTGGCATGCCTGCAAAGTCCGAGAAAATCCGTGCTGATGGCATGTTCAGACCCCTGGGAAAGATCCGAGACGTGGGCAGGGAGGCTGAAACTCAGTGAGCCCGTAGACCAGTCGTATGGGTACTACGGCGCGCAAAGCGCGCGTCTCAAACAATGGGCGCGGCCGAGTGGCATGCCTGCAAAGTCCGAGAAAGTCCGCGCTGATGGCATGTTCAGACCCCTGGCAAAGATCCGAAACGTGGGCAAAATTACTGAAACTCAGTGAGCACGTAGTCCAGTCGCGTGGGTACCACGGCGCGCAAAGCGCGCGTCACAAACAATGCACACGGCCGAGTGGCATGACTGCAAAGTCCGAGAAAATCCGCGCTGATGTTATTTTCAGACCCCTGGAAAAGATCCGAAACGTGGGCAGGGTTACTGAAACTCAGTAAGCACGTAGTCCAGTCGCATGGGTACCACGGCGCGCAAAGTTCGCGTCACAAACAATGGGCACGGCCGAGTGGCATGCCTGCAAAGTCCGAGAAAATCCGCGCTGATGGCATGTTTAGACCCCTGGCAGAGATCCGAATCGTGGGCAGGGTTACTAAAACTCAAGGAGCTCGTAGTCCAGTCGCATGGGTACCACGGCGCGCAAAGCGCGCGTCACAAACAATGGGCACGGCCGAGTGGCATGCCTGCAAAGTCCTAGAAAATCCGCGCTGATGTTATGTTCAGACCCCTGGCAAAAATCCGAAACGTGGGCAGGGATACTGAAACTCAGTGAGCACGTAGTTTAGTCGCATGAGTACCACGGCGCGCAAAGCGCGCGTCACAAACAATGGGCACGGCCGAGTGGCATGCCCGCAAAGTCCGAGAAAATCCGCGCTGATGGCATGTTCAGACCCCTGGCAAAGATCCGAAACGTGGGCAGGGTTACTGAAACTCAGTGAGCACGTAGTCCAGTCGCATGGGTACCACGGCGCGCAAAGCGCGCGTCTCAAACAATGGGCACGGCCGAGTGGCATGCCTGCAAAGTCCGAGAAAATCCGCGCTGATGGCATGCTCAGACCCCTGGCAAAGATCCGAAACCTGGGCAGGGAGACTCAAACTCAGTGAACCCGTAGACCAGTCGCATGGGTACCACGGCGCGCAAAGCGCGCCTCTCAAAGAATGGGCACGGCCGAGTGGCATGCCTGCAAAGTCCGAAAAAAACTACCCTGATGGGATGTTTAGACCCCTGGCAAAGATCAGAAACGTGGGCAGGGTTACTGAAACTCAATGAGGACGTAGTCCAGTCGCATGGGTACCACGGCGTGCAAAGCGCGCGTCTCAAACAATAGGCACGGCCGATTGGCATGCCTGCAAAGTCCGAGAAAATCCGCGCTGATGGCATGTTCAGACCCCTGGCAAAGATCCGAAACGTGGGCAGGGTTACTGAAACTCAGTGAGCGCCAAGTCCAGTCGCATGGGTACCACGGCGCGCAAAGCGCGCGTCTCAAACAATGGGCACGGCCGAGTGGCGTGCCTGCAAAGTCCGAGAAATGCCGCGCTGATGGCATGTTCGGACCCCTTGCAAAGATCTGAAAGGTAGGCAGGGAGACTGAAACTCGGTAAGCTTGCAGACCAGTCCCATGGGTACCACGCCGGGCAAACCGCGCGTCTCAAACGATGGGCACGGCCAAGTGGCATGCCTGCAAAGTCCGAGAAAATCCGCGCTGATGGCATGTTCGGACCCCTGGCAAAGATCCGATACGTGGGCAGGAAGACTGAAACTCAGTGAGCACGTAGACCAGTCGCATGGGTACCACGGCGCGCAAAGCGTGCGTCTCAAACAATAAGCACGGCCGAGTGGCATGCCTGCAAAGTCCGAGGAAATCCGCGCTGATGGCATGTTCCGACCCTTGGCAAAGATCCGAAACGTGGGCAGGGAGGCTGAAACTCAGTGAGCTTGTAGACCAGTCGCATGGGTACCACGGAGCGCAAAGCGGGCGTCTCAAACAATGGGCACCGCCGAAAGGCATGCCTGCAAAGTCCGAGAAAATCCGCGGTGATGGCATGTTCAGACCCTTGGCAAAGATCCGAAACGTAGGCAGAGAGTCTGAAACTCAGTGACCTCGTAGACCAATCGCATGGGTACAACGGCGCGCAAAGTGCGCGTCTCAAACAATGGGCACGGCCGAGTGGCATGCCTGCAAAGTCCGAGAAAATCCGCGCTGATGGCATGTTCAGACCCCTGGCAAAGATCCGAAACGTGGGCAGGGTTACTGAAACTCAGTGAGCACGTAGTCCAGTCGCATGGGTACCACGGCGCGCAAAGCGCGCGTCTCAAACAATGGGCACGGCCGAGTGGCATGCCTGCAAAGTCCGAGAAAATCCGCGCTGATGGCATGTTCAGACCTCTGGCAAAGACCTGAAACGTGGGCAGGGTTTATGAAACTCATTGAGGCTGTAGGCCAGTCGCATGGGTACCACGGCGCGCAAAGCGCGCGTCTTAAACAATAAGCACGGCCGAGTGGCATGCCTGCAAAGTCCGAGAAAATCCGCGCTGATGGCATCTTTAGACCCCTTGCAAAGATCCGAAACGTAGGCAGGGAAACTGAAACTCAGTGAGCCCGTAGACCATTCGCATGGGTACCACGGCGCGCAAAGCGCGCGTCTGAAACAATGGGCACGGCCGAGGAGCATGCATGCAAAGTCCGAGAAAATCCGCGCTGATGGCATGTTTAGACCCCTGGCAAAGATCCGAAACGTCGGCAGGGTTACTGAGACTCAGTGAGCCCGTAGTCCAGTCGCATGGGTACCACGGCGCGCAAAGCGCGCGTCTCAAACAATGGGCACGGCTGAGTGGCATGCCTGCGAAGTCCGATAAAAATCCGCGCTGATGGCATGTTGAGACCCCTAGCAAAGATCCGAAACGTGGGCAGGAAGGCTGAAACTCAATAAGCCTGTAGACCAGTCGCATGGGTACCACGGCGTGCAAAGCACGCGTCTCAAACAATGGGCACGGCCGAGTGGCATGCCTGCAAAGTCCGAGAAAATCCGGGCTGATGGCATGTTTGCGCGTCTATTGCTGAGGTTCCCCTGGGTCTAGTGCACCTGGGATTTCATTTTGGAGACGTTGTCATGCGTTTCGTGGAAGTGGCAGGCGTGAGTACAAGTCTCACCGCGTTCTTTAGCACATGTGCCTCATAATGCACAGCCTCTCACTCGGAGGCGTCCCACCACGGCTCCCGTGACTTGCAGGAGGTGCGCGCCTACCCACCAACTTCCCTGGGACTATCTAGTGCACGCGGGATTCCATTTTAGCCGCGTGGTGATGTGTTTCGTAGAAGTGGCAGGCGTAAGTACAAGGCTTACCTCCTTCTTTAGCACATGTGCCTCATAATGCACAGCGTCTCACTCGGAGGCGTGCCACCACGGATCGCGTGACTTGAAGAGGGTGCGCGCCTACCCCCCAACTCCCCTGGGACTATTTATTGCACGCGGGAATCCATTTTAGCCGCGTGGTGATGTGTTTCGTGGAAGTGGCATGCGTGAGTTTGAGGCTCACCACCTTCTTTAGCACATGTGCCTCACAGTGCACAGCCTCTCTCTGGCAGGCGTGCCACTACGGCTCCCGTGATTTGGCAGGAGGTGCACGCCTACTCTGCAACTCCCCTGGGGCTATCTAGTGCACCCATGAATCCGTTTTAACCGCGTGGTGATGTAATTTGTGCAAGTAGCAGGCGTGAGTACAAGGCTTACCCCTTCCTCTTGCACAGCCTCCCACTCTCACGTATGCCACTCCGTCGCCCGTGATTTTCCGAAGTTGCGCGTCTATTGCCAAGGTTCCCCTGGGTCTAGTGCACCTGGGATTTCATTTTAGAGGCGTTGTCATGCGTTTCGTGGAAGTGGCAGGCGTGAGTACAAAGCTCACCGCCTTCTTTAGCACATGTGCCTCATGGTGCACAGCCTCTCACTCGGAGGCGTGCCACCACGGCTCGCGTGACTTGCAAGAGGTGCGCGCCTACCCCTCAACTCCCCTGGGAGTATCTAGTGCACGCGGGAATCCATTTTAGCCGCGTGGTGATGTGTCTCGTGGAAGTGGCAGGCGTGAGTACCAGGCTCACCGCCTTCTTTAGCACATGTGCCTCACAGTGCACAGCCTCTCACTGGCAGGCGCGCCACTACGACTCCCGTGATTTGGCAGGAGGTGCGCGCCTACTCTCCAACTGCCCTGGGACTATCTAGTGCACCCGGGAATCCGTTTTGGCCGCGTAGTGATGTGTTTCGTGCAAGTAGCAGGCGTGCGTACAAGGCTGACCCCTTCCTCTAGCACAGCCTCCCACTCTCACGCATGCCACTCCGACGCCCGTGATTTCCCGGAGTTGCGCGTCTATTGCCGAGGTTTCCCTGGGTCTAGTGCACCTGGGATTTCATTTTGGTGGCGTTGTCATGCGTTTCGTGGAAGTGGCAGGCGTGAGTACAAGGCTCACCGCCTTCTTTAGCACATGTGCCTCATAGTGCACAGCCTCTCACACGCAGGCGTGCCACTACGGCCGCCGTGATCTGGCAGGAGGTGCGTGCCTACTCCCCAACTCCCCTGGGACTATCTACTTTACCCGGGAATAAGTTTTGGCCGCGTAATGAGGTGTTTCGTGGAAGTGGTAGGCGTGAGTACAAGACTCAGCCCGTACACCTTGCACAGCCTCTCACTCTGACGCATGCCACTCCGTCGCCCGTGCTTTCCCGGAGTTGCGCGTCTATTGCCGAGGTTTCCCTGGGTCTAGTGCACCTGGGATTTCATTTTGGTGGCGTTGTCATGCGTTTCGTGGAAGTGGCAGGCGAGAGTACAAGGCTCACCGCCTTCTTTAGCACATGTGCCTCATAGTGCACAGCCTCTCACTCGCAGGCGTGCCACTACGGCTGCCGTGATTTGGCAGGAGGTGCCCGACTACTCTCCAACTCCCTGGGACTATCTACTGCACCCGGGAATCCGTTTTGGCCGCGTGGTGATGTGTATCGTGGAAGTGGGCAGGCATGAGTACAAGGCTCAGCCGGTACACCTTGCACAGCCTCTTACTCTCACGCATGCCACTCCGTCGCCCGTGCTTTCCCGGAGTTGCACGTCTATTGCCGAGGTTTCCCTGCGTCTAGTGCACCTGGGATTTCATTTTGGTGGCGTTGTCATGCGTTTGGTGGAAGTGGCAGGCGTGAGTACAAGGCTCACCGCCTTCTTTAGCACATGTGCCTCATAGTGCACAGCCTCTCACTCGCAGGCGTGCCACTACGGCCGCCGTGATCTGGCAGGAGGTGCGCGCCTACTCCCCAACTCCCCTGGGACTATCTACTGCACCCGGGAATCCGTTTTGGCCGCGTGGTGATGTGTTTCGTGGAAGTGGCAGGCGTGAGTACAAGGCTCAGCTCTTACACCTTGCACAGCCTCTCACTCTCACGCATTCCACTCCGTCGCCCGTGCTTTCCCGGAGTTGTGCGTCTATTGCCGAGGTTTCCCTGGGTCTAGTGCACCTAGGATTTCATTTTGGTGGCGTTGTCATGCGTTTGGTGGAAGTGGCAGGCGTGAGTACAAGGCTCACCGCCTTCTTTAGCACATGTGCCTCATAGTGCACAGCCTCTTACTCACAGGCGTGCCACTACGGCCGCCGTGATTTGGCAGGAGGTGCGCGTCTACTGCCCAACTCCCCTGGGACTATCTACTGCACCCGGGAATAACTTTTGGCCGCGTGGTGATGTGTTTCGTGGAAGTGGCAGGCGTGAGTACAAGACTGACCGCCTTCTTTAGCACATGTGCCTCACAGTGCACAGCCTCTCACTCGCAGGCGTGCCACTACGGCTGCCGCGATGTGGCAGGAGGTGCCCGACTACTCTCCAACTCCCCTGGGACTATCTACTGCACCCGGGAATCCGTTTTGGCCGCGTGGTGATGTGTTTCGTGGAAGTGGCAGGCGTGAGTACAAGGCTCACCGCCTTCTTTAGCACATGTGCCTCATAGTGCACAGCCTCTCACTCGCAGGCGTGCCACTACGGCTGCCGTGATTTGGCAGGAGGTGCCCGACTACTCTCCAACTCCCCTGGGACTATCTACTGCACCCGGGAATCCGTTTTGGCCGCGTGGTGATGTGTATCGTGGAAGTGGGCAGGCATGAGTACAAGGCTCAGCCGGTACACCTTGCACAGCCTCTCACTCTCACGCATGCCACTCCGTCGCCCGTGCTTTCCCGGAGTTTTTCGTCTATTGCCGAGGTTTCCCTGGGTCTAGTGCACCTGGGATTTCATTTTGGTGGCGTTGTCATGCGTTTGGTGGAAGTGGCAGGCGTGAGGACAAGGCTCACCGCCTTCTTTAGCACATGTGCCTCATAGTGCACAGCCTCTCACTCGCAGGCGTGCCACTACGGCCGCCGTGATTTGGCAGGAGGTGCCCGACTACTCTCCAACTCCCCTGGGACTATCTACTGCACCCGGGAATCCGTTTTGGCCGCGTGGTGATGTGTTTCGTGGAAGTGGCAGGCGTGAGTACAAGACTGACCGCTTTCTTTAGCACATGTGCCTCACAGTGCACAGCCTCTCAATTGCAGGCGTGCCACTACGGCTGCCGTGATTTGGCAGGAGGTGCCCGACCACTCTCCAACTCCCCTGGGACTATCTCCTGCACCCGGGAACCCGTTCTTGCCGCGTAGTGATGTGTTTCGTGGAAGTGGCAGGCGTGAGTACAAGGCTCAGCCCTTACACCTTGCACAGCCTCTCACTCTCACGCATGCCACTTCGTCGCCCGTGCTTTACCGGAGTTGCGCGTTCATTGCCGAGGTTTCCCTGCGTCTAGTGCACCTGGGATTTCATTTTGGTGGCGTTGTCATGCGTTTGGTGGAAGTGGCAGGCGTGAGTACAAGGCTCACCGCCTTCTTTAGCACATGTGCCTCGTAGTGCACAGCCTCTCACTCGCAGGCGTGCCACTACGGCCGCCGTGATCTGGCAGGAGGTGCGCGCCTACTCCCCAACTCCCCTGGGACTATCTACTTCACCCGGGAATAAGTTTTGGCCGCGTGGTGATGTGTTTCGTGGAAGTGGCAGGCATGAGTACAAGGCTCAGCCCGTACATCTTGCACAGCCTCTCACTCTCACGCATGCCACTTCGTCGCCCGTGCTTTCCCGGAGTTGCGCGTCTATTGCCGAGGTTTCCCTGGGTCTAGTGCACCTGGGATTTCATTTTGGTGGCGTTGTCATGCGTTTGGTGGAAGTGGCATGCGTGAGTACAAGGCTCACCGCCTTCTTTAGCACATGTGCCTCATAGTGCACAGCCTCTCACTCGCAGGCGTGCCAATACGGCTGCCGCGACTTGGCAGGATGTGCGCGTCTACTGCCCAACTCCCCGGGGACTATCTACTGCACCCGGGAATAGCTTTTGGCCGCGTGGTGATGTGTTTCGTGGAAGTGGCAGGCGTGAGTACAAGGCTCACCGCCTTCTTTAGCACATGTGCCTCATAGTGCAAAGCCTCTCACTCGCAGGCGTGCCACTACGGCTGCCTTGATTTGGCAGGAGGTGCCCGACTACTCTCCAACTCCCCTGGGACTATCTACTGCACCCGGGAATCCGTTTTGGCCGCGTGGTGATGTGTATCGTGGAAGTGGGCAGGCATGAGTACAAGGCTCAGCCGGTACACCTTGCACAGCCTCTCACTCTCACGCATGCCACTCCGTCGCCCGTGCTTTCCCGGAGTTGTGCGTCTATTGCCGAGGTTTCCCTGCGTCTAGTGCACCTGGGATTTCTTTTTGGTGGCGTTGTCATGCGTTTGGTGGAAGTGGCAGGCGTGAGTACAAGGCTCACCGCCTTCTTTAGCACATGTGCCTCATAGTGCACAGCCTCTCACTCGCAGGCGTGCCACTACGGCCGCCGTGATCTGGCAGGAGGTGCGCGCCTACTCCCCAACTCCCCTGTGACTATCTACTTCACCCGGGAATAAGTTTTGGCCGCGTGGTGATGTGTTTCGTGGAAGTGGCAGGCGTGAGTACAAGGCTCAGCCCATACACCTTGCACAGCCTCTCACTCTCACGCATGCCACTCCGTCGCCCGTGCTTTCC
The DNA here is from genome assembly GCF_964205215.1 of Stylophora pistillata. Taxonomy (NCBI): domain Eukaryota; kingdom Metazoa; phylum Cnidaria; class Anthozoa; order Scleractinia; family Pocilloporidae; genus Stylophora; species Stylophora pistillata. The sequence goes on along the minus strand of NC_142521.1, from coordinate 1,070,375 downwards.
CGAAGTTGCGCGTCTATTGCCGAGGATTCCCTGGGTCTAGTGCACCTGGGATTTCATTTTGGTGGCGTTGTCATGCGTTTGGTGGAAGAGGCATGCGTGAGTACAAGGCTCACTGCCTTCTTTAGCACATGTGCCTCATAGTGCACAGCCTCTCACTCGCAGGCGTGCCACTACGACTGCCGCGACTTGGCAGGATGTGCGCGTCTACTGCCCAACTCCCCTGGGACTATCTACTGCACCCGGGAATAGCTTTTGGCCGCGTGGTGATGTGTTTCGTGGAAGTGGCAGGCGTGAGTACAAGGCTCACCGCCTTCTTTAGCACATGTGCCTCATAGTGCACAGCCTCTCACTCGCAGGCGTGCCACTACGGCTGCCGTTATTTGGCAGGAGGTGCCCGACTACTCTCCAACTCCTCTGGGACTATCTACTGCACCCGGGAATCCGTTTTGGCCGCGTGGTGATGTGTATCGTGGAAGTGGGCAGGCATGAGTACAAGGCTCAGCCGGTACACCTTGCACAGCCTCTCTCTCTCACGCATGCCACTCCGTCGCCCGTGCTTTCCCGGAGTTGTGCGTCTATTGCCGAGGTTTCCCTGGGTCTAGTGCACCTGGGATTTCATTTTGGTGGCGTTGTCATGCAGTTGGTGGAAGTGGCAGCCGTGAGGACAAGGCTCACCGCCTTCTTTAGCACATGTGCCTCATAGTGCACAGCCTCTCACTCGCAGGCGTGCCACTACGGCCGCCGTGATTTGGCAGGAGGTGCCCGACTACTCTCCAACTCCCCTGGGACTATCTACTGCACCCGGGAATCCGTTTTGGCCGCGTGGTGATGTGTTTCGTGGAAGTGGCAGGCGTGAGTACAAGACTGACCGCCTTCTTTAGCACATGTGCCTCACAGTGCACAGCCTCTCAATTGCAGGCGTGCCACTACGGTTGCCGTGATTTGGCAGGAGGTGCCCGACTACTCTCCAACTCCCCTGGGACTATCTACTGCACCCGGGAACTCGTTCTTGCCGCGTAGTGATGTGTTTCGTGGAAGTGGCAGGCGTGAGTACAAGGCTCAGCCCTTACACCTTGCACAGCCTCTCACTCTCACGCATGCCACTTCGTCGCCCGTGCTTTCCCGGAGTTGCGCGTCTATTGCCGAGGTTTCCCTGCGTCTAGTGCACCTGGGATTTCATTTTGGTGGCGTTGTCATGCGTTCGGTGGAAGTGGCAGGCGTGAGTACAAGGCTCACCGCCTTCTTTAGCAAATGTGCCTCATAGTGCACAGACTCTCACTCGCAGGCGTGCCACTACGGCCGCCGTGATCTGGAAGGAGGTGCGCGCCTACTCCCCAACTCCCCTGGGACTATCTACTTCACCCGGGAATAAGTTTTGGCCGCGTGGTGATGTGTTTCGTGGAAGTGGCAGGCGTGAGTACAAGGCTCAGCCCGTACACCTTGCACAGCCTCTCACTCTCACGCATGCCACTCCGTCGCCCGTGCTTTCCTGGAGTTGCGCGTCTATTGCCGAGGTTTCCCTGGGTCTAGTGCACCTGGGATTTCATTTTGGTGGCGTTGTCATGCGTTTGGTGGAAGTGGCATGCGTGAGTACAAGGCTCACCGCCTTCTTTAGCACATGTGCCTCATAGTGCACAGCCTCTCACTCGCAGGCGTGCCACTACGGCTGCCGCGACTTGGCAGGATGTGCGCGTCTACTGCCCAACTCCCCTGGGACTATCTACTGCACCCGGGAATAACTTTTGGCCGCGTGGTGATGTGTTTCGTGGAAGTGGCAGGCGTGAGTACAAGGCTCACCGCCTTCTTTAGCACATGTGCCTCATAGTGCACAGCCTCTCACTCGCAGGCGTGCCACTACGGCTGCCGTGATTTGGCAGGAGGTGCCCGACTACTCTCCAACTCCCCTGGGACTATCTACTGCACCCGGGAATCCGTTTTGGCCGCGTGGTGATGTGTATCGTGGAAGTGGGAAGGCAGGAGTACAAGGCTCAGCCGGTACACCTTGCACAGCCTCTCACTCTCACGCATGCCACTCCGTCGCCCGTGCTTTCCCGGAGTTGTGCGTCTATTGCCGAGGTTTCCCTGGGTCTAGTGCACCTGGGATTTCATTTTGGTGGCGTTGTCATGCGTTTGGTGGAAGTGGCATGCGTGAGTACAAGGCTCACCGCCTTCTTTAGCACATGTGCCTCATAGTGCACAGCCTCTCACTCGCAGGCGTGCCACTACGGCTGCCGTGACTTGCCAGGATGTGCGTGTCTACTGCCTAACTCCCCTGGGACTATCTACTGCACCCGGGAATAAGTTTAGGCCGCGTGGTGATGTGTTTCGTGGAAGTGGCAGGCGTGAGTACAAGGCTCACCGCCTTCTTTAGCACATGTGCCTCATAGTGCACAGCCTCTCACTCGCAGGCGTGCCACTACGGCTGCCGTGATTTGGCAGGAGGTGCCCGAGTACTCTCCAACTCCCCTGGGACTATCTACTGCACCCGGGAATCCGTTTTGGCCGCGTGGTGATGTGTATCGTGGAAGTGGGCAGGCATGAGTACAAGGCTCAGCCGGTACACCTTGCACAGCCTCTCACTCTCACGCATGCCACTCCGTCGCCCGTGCTTTCCCGGAGTTGTGCGTCTATTGCCGAGGTTTCCCTGGGTCCTTTGCACCTGGGATTTCATTTTGGTGGCGTTGTCATGCGTTTGGTGGAAGTGGCAGGCGTGAGGACAAGGCTCACCGCCTTCTTTAGCACATGTGCCTCATAGTGCACAGCCTCTCACTCGCAAGCGTGCCACTACGGCCGCCGTGATTTGGCAGGAGGTGCCCGACTACTCTCCAACTCCCCTGGGACTATCTACTGCACCCGGGAATCCGTTTTGGCCGCGTGGTGATGTGTTTCGTGGAAGTGGCAGGCGTGAGTACAAGACTGACCGCCTTCTTTAGCACATGTGCCTCACAGTGCACAGCCTCTCAATGGCAGGCGTGCCACTACGGCTGCCGTGATTTGGCAGGAGGTGCCCGACTACTCTCCAACTCCCCTGGGACTATCTACTGCACCCGGGAACCCGTTCTTGCCGCGTAGTGATGTGTTTCGTGGAAGTGGCAGGCGTGAGTACAAGGCTCAGCCCTTACACCTTGCACAGCCTCTCACTCTCACGCATACCACTTCGTCACCCGTGCTTTCCCGGAGTTGCGCGTCTATTGCCGAGGTTTCCCTGCGTCTAGTGCACCTGGGATTTCATTTTGGTGGCGTTGTCATGCGTTTGGTGGAAGTGGCAGGCGTGAGTACAAGGCTCACCGCCTTCTTTAGCACATGTGCCTCATAGTGCACAGCCTCTCACTCGCAGGCGTGCCACTACGGCCGCCGTGATCTGGCAGGAGGTGCGCGCCTACTCCCCAACTCCCGTGGGACTATCTACTTCACCCGGGAATAAGTTTTGGCCGCGTGGTGATGTGTTTCGTGGAAGTGGCAGGCGTGAGTACAAGGCTCAGCCCGTACATCTTGCACAGCCTCTCACTCTCACGCATGCCACTCCGTCGCCCGTGCTTTCCCGGAGTTGCGCGTCTATTGCCGAGGTTTCCCTGGGTCTAGTGCACCTGGGATTTCATTTTGGTGGCGTTGTCATGCGTTTGGTGGAAGTGGCATGCGTGAGTATAAGGCTCACCGCCTTCTTTAGCACATGTGCCTCATAGTGCACAGCCTCTCACTCGCAGGCGTGCCACTACGGCTGCCGCGACTTGGCAGGATGTGTGCGTCTACTACCCAACTTCCCTGGGACTATCTACTGCACCCGGGAATAACTTTTGGCCGCGTGGTGATGTGTTTCGTGGAAGTGGCAGGCGTGAGTACAAGGCTCACCGCCTTCTTTAGCACATGTGCCTCATAGTGCACAGCCTCTCACTCGCAGGCGTGCCACTACGGCTGCCGTGATTTGGCAGGAGGTGCCCGACTACTCTCCAACTCCCCTGGGACTATCTACTGCACCCGGGAATCTGTTTTGGCCGCGTGGTGATGTGTATCGTGGAATTGGGCAGGCATGAGTACAAGGCTCAGCCGGTACACCTTGCACAGCCTCTCACTCTCACGCATGCCACTCCGTCGCCCGTGCTTTCCCGGAGTTGTGCGTCTATTGCCGAGGTTTCCCTGGGTCTAGTGCACCTGGGATTTCATTTTGGTGGCGTTGTCATGCGTTTGGTGGAAGTGGCAGGCGTGAGGACAAGGCTCACCGCCTTCTTTAGCACATGTGCCTCATAGTGCACAGCCTCTCACTCGCAGGCGTGCCACTACGGCCGCCGTGATTTGGCAGGAGGTGCCCGACTACTCTCCAACTCCCCTGGGACTATCTACTGCACCCGGGAATCCGTTTTGGCCGCGCTGTGATGTGTTTCGTGGAAGTGGCAGGCGTGAGTACAAGACTGACCGCCTTCTTTAGCACATGTGCCTCACAGTGCACAGCCTCTCAATTGCAGGCGTGCCACTACGGCTGCCGTGATTTGGCAGAAGGTGCCCGACTACTCTCCAACTCCCCTGGGACTATCTACTGCACCCGGGAACCCGTTCTTGCCGCGTAGTGATGTGTTTCGTGGAAGTGGCAGGCGTGAGTACAAGGCTCAGCCCTTACACCTTGCACAGCCTCTCACTCTCACGCATGCCACTTCGTCGCCCGTGCTTTCCCGGAGTTGCGTGTCTATTGCCGAGGTTTCCCTGCGTCTAGTGCACCTGGGATTTCATTTTGGTGGCGTTGTCATGCGTTTGGTGGAAGTGGCAGGCGTGAGTACAAGGCTCACCGCCTTCTTTAGCACATGTGCCTCATAGTGCACAGCCTCTCACTCGCAGGCGTGCCACTACGGCCGCCGTGATCTGGCAGGAGGTGCGCGCCTACTCCTCAACTCCCCTGGGACTATCTACTTCACCCGGGAATAAGTTTTGGCCGCGTGGTGATGTGTTTCGTGGAAGTGGCAGGCGTGAGTACAAGGCTCAGCCCGTACACCTTGCACAGCCTCTCACTCTCACGCATGCCACTCCGTCGCCCGTGCTTTCCCGGAGTTGCGCGTCTATTGCCGAGGTTTCCCTGGGTCTAGTGCACCTGGGATTTCATTTTGGTGGCGTTGTCATGCGTTTGGTGGAAGTGGCATGCGTGAGTACAAGGCTTACCGCCTTCTTTAGCACATGTGCCTCATAGTGCACAGCCTCTCACTCGCAGGCGTGCCACTAGGGCTGCCGCGACTTGGCAGGATGTGCGCGTCTACTGCCCAACTCCCCTGGGACTATCTACTGCACCCGGGAATAGCTTTGGGCCGCGTGGTGATGTGTTTCGTGGAAGTGGCAGGCGTGAGTACAAGGCTCACCGCCTTCTTTAGCACATGTGCCTCATAGTGCACAGCCTCTCACTCGCAGGCGTGCCACTACGGCTGCCGTGATTTGGCAGGAGGTGCCCGACTACTCTCCAACTCCCCTGGGACTATCTACTGCACCCGGGAATCCGTTTTGGCTGCGTGGTGATGTGTATCGTGGAAGTGGGCAGGCATGAGTACAAGGCTCAGCCGGTACACCTTGCACAGCCTCTCACTCTCACGCATGCCAATCCGTCGCCCGTGCTTTCCCGGAGTTGTGCGTCTATTGCCGAGGTTTCCCTGCGTCTAGTGCACCTGGGATTTCATTTTGGTGGCGTTGTCATGCGTTTGGTGGAAGTGGCATGCGTGAGTACAAGGCTCACCGCCTTCTTTAGCACATGTGCCTCATAGTGCACAGCCTCTCACTCGCAGGCGTGCCACTACGGCCGCCGCGACTTGGCAGGATGTGCGCGTCTACTGCCCAACTCCCCTGGGACTATCTACTGCACCCGGGAATAGCTTTTGGCCGCGTGGTGATGTGTTTCGTGGAAGTGGCAGGCGTGAGTACAAGGCCCACCGCCTTCTTTAGCACATGTGCCTCATAGTGCACAGCCTCTCACTCGCAGGCGTGCCACTACGGCTGCCGTGATTTGGCAGGAGGTGCCCGACCACTCTCCAACTCCCCTGGGACTATCTACTGCACCCGGGAATCCGTTTTGGCCGCGTGGTGATGTGTATCGTGGAAGTGGGCAGGCATGAGTACAAGGCTCAGCCGGTACACCTTGCACAGCCTCTCACTCTCACGCATGCCACTCCGTCGCCCGTGCTTTCCCGGAGTTGTGCGTCTATTGCCGAGGTTTCCCTGGGTCTAGTGCACCTGGGATTTCATTTTGGTGGCGTTGTCATGCGTTTGGTGGAAGTGGCAGGCGTGAGGACAAGGCTCACCGCCTTCTTTAGCACATGTGCCTCATAGTGCACAGCCTCTCACTCGCAGGCGTGCCACTACGGCCGCCGTGATTTGGCAGGAGGTTCCCGACTACTCTCCAACTCCCCTGGGACTATCTACTGCACCCGGGAATCCGTTTTGGCCGCGTGGTGATGTGTTTCGTGGAAGTGGCAGGCGTGAGTACAAGACTGACCGCCTTCCTTAGCACATGTGCCTCACAGTGCACAGCCTCTCAATTGCAGGCGTGCCACTACGGCTGCCGTGATTTGGCAGGAGGTGCCCGACTACTCTCCAACTCCCCTGGGACTATCTACTGCACCCGGGAACCCGTTCTTGCCGCGTAGTGATGTGTTTCGTGGAAGTGGCAGGCGTGAGTACAAGGCTCAGCCCTTACACCTTGCACAGCCTCTCACTCTCACGCATGCGACTTCGTCGCCCGTGCTTTCCCGGAGTTGCGCGTCTATTGCCGAGGTTTCCCTTCGTCTAGTGCACCTGGGATTTCATTTTGGTGGCGTTGTCATGCGTTTGGTGGAAGTGGCAGGCGTGAGTACAAGGCTCACCGCCTTCTTTAGCACATGTGCCTCATAGTGCAGAGCCTCTCACTCGCAGGCGTGCCACTACGGCCGCCGTGATCTGGCAGGAGGTGCGCGCCTACTCCCCAACTCCCCTGGGACTATCTACTTCACCCGGGAATAAGTTTTGGCCGCGTGGTGATGTGTTTCGTGGAAGTGGCAGGCGTGAGTACAAGGCTCAGCCCGTACACCTTGCACAGCCTCTCACTCTCACGCATGCCACTCCGTCGCCCGTGCTTTCCCGGAGTTGCGCGTCTATTGCCGAGGTTTCCCTGGGTCTAGTGCACCTGGGATTTCATTTTGGTGGCGTTGTCATGCGTTTGGTGGAAGTGGCATGCGTGAGTACAAGTCTCACCGCCTTCTTTAGCACATGTGCCTCATAGTGCACAGCCTCTCACTCGCAGGCGTGCCACTACGGCTGCCGCGACTTGGCAGGATGTGCGCGTCTACTGCCCAACTCCCCTGGGACTATCTACTGCACCCGGGAATAGCTTTTGGCCGCGTGGTGATGTGTTTCGTGGAAGTGGCAGGCGTGAGTACAAGGCTCACCGCCTTCTTTAGCACATGTGCCTCATAGTGCACAGCCTCTCACTCGCAGGCGTGCCACTACGGCTGCCGTGATTTGGCAGGAGGTGCCCGACTACTCTCCAACTCCCCTGGGACTATCTACTGCACCCGGGAATCCGTTTTGGCCGCGTGGTGATGTGTATCGTGGAAGTGGGCAGGCATGAGTACAAGGCTCAGCCGGTACACCTTGCACAGCCTCTCACTCTCACGCATGCCACTCCGTCGCCCGTGCTTTCCCGGAGTTGTGCGTCTATTGCCGAGGTTTCCCAGGGTCTAATGCACCTGGGATTTTATTTTGGTGGCGTTGTCATGCGTTTGGTGGAAGTGGCAGGCGTGAGGACAAGGCTCACCGCCTTCTTTAGCACATGTGCCTCATAGTGCACAGCCTCTCACTCGCAGGCGTGCCACTACGGCCGCCGTGATTTGGCAGGAGGTGCCCGACTACTCTCCAACTCCCCTGGGACTATCTACTGCACCCGGGAATCCGTTTTGGCCGCGTGGTGATGTGTTTCGTGGAAGTGGCAGGCGTGAGTACAAGACTGACCGCCTTCTTTAGCACATGTGCCTCACAGTGCACAGCCTCTCAATTGCAGGCGTGCCACTACGGCTGCCGTGATTTGGCAGGAGGTGCCCGACTACTCTCCAACTCCCCTGGGACTATCTACTGCACCCGGGAACCCGTTCTTGCCGCGTAGTGATGTGTTTCGTGGAAGTGGCAGGCGTGAGTACAAGGCTCAGCCCTTACACCTTGCACAGCCTCTCACCCTCACGCATGCCACTTCGTCGCCCGTGCTTTCCCGGAGTTGCGCGTCTATTGCCGAGGTTTCCCTGCGTCTAGTGCACCTGGGATTTCATTTTGGTGGCGTTGTCATGCGTTTGGTGGAAGTGGCAGGCGTGAGTACAAGGCTCACCGCCTTCTTTAGCACATGTGCCTCATAGTGCACAGCCTCTCACTCGCAGGCGTGCCACTACGGCCGCCGTGATCTGGCAGGAGGTGCGCGCCTACTCCCCAACTCCCCTGGGACTATCTACTTCACCCGGGAATAAGTTTTGGCCGCGTGGTGATGTGTTTCGTGGAAGTGGCAGGCGTGAGTACAAGGCTCAGCCCGTACACCTTGCACAGCCTCTCACTCTCACGCATGCCACTCCGTCGCCCGTGCTTTCCCGGAGTTGCGCGTCTATTGCCGAGGTTTCCCTGGGTCTAGTGCACCTGGGATTTCATTTTGGTGGCGTTGTCATGCGTTTGGTGGAAGTGGCATGCGTGAGTACAAGGCTCACCGCCTTCTTTAGCACATGTGCCTCATAGTGCACAGCCTCTCACTCGCAGGCGTGCCACTACGGCTGCCGCGACTTGGCAGGATGTGCGCGTCTACTGCCCAACTCCCCTGGGACTATCTACTGCACCCGGGAATAGCTTTTGGCCGCGTGGTGATGTGTTTCGTGGAAGTGGCAGGCGTGAGTACAAGGCTCACCGCCTTCTTTAGCACATGTGCCTCATAGTGCACAGCCTCTCACTCGCAGGCGTGCCACTACGGCTGCCGTGATTTGGCAGGAGGTGCCCGACTACTCTCCAACTCCCCTGGGACTATCTACTGCACCCGGGAATCCGTTTTGGCCGCGTGGTGATGTGTATCGTGGAAGTGGGCAGGCATGAGTACAAGGCTCAGCCGGTACACCTTGCACAGCCTCTCACTCTCACGCATGCCACTCCGTCGCCCGTGCTTTCCCGGAGTTTTGCGTCTATTGCCAAGGTTTCCCTGCGTCTAGTGCACCTGGGATTTCATTTTGGTGGCGTTGTCATGCGTTTGGTGGAAGTGGCATGCGTGAGTACAAGGCTCACCGCCTTCTTTAGCACATGTGCCTTATAGTGCACAGCCTCTCACTCGCAAGCGTGCCACTACGGGCGCCGCGACTTGGCAGGATGTGCGCGTCTACTGCCCAACTCCCCTGGGACTATCTACTGCACCCGGGAATAGCTTTTGGCCGCGTGGTGATGTGTTTCGTGGAAGTGGCAGGCGTGAGTACAAGGCTCACCGCCTTCTTTAGCACATGTGCCTCATAGTGCACAGCCTCTCACTCGCAGGCGTGCCACTACGGCTGCCGTGATTTGGCAGGAGGTGCCCGACTACTCTCCAACTCGCCTGGGACTATCTACTGCACCCGGGAATCCGTTTTGGCCGCGTGGTGATGTGTATGGTGGAAGTGGGCAGGCATGAGTACAAGGCTTAGCCGGTACACCTTGCACAGCCTCTCACTCTCACGCATGCCACTCCGTCGCCCGTGCTTTCCCGGAGTTGTGCGTCTATTGCCGAGGTTTCCCTGGGTCTAGTGCACCTGGGATTTCATTTTGGTGGCGTTGTCATGCGTTTGGTGGAAGTGGCAGGCGTGAGGACAAGGCTCACCGCCTTCTTTAGCACATGTGCCTCATAGTGCACAGCCTCTCACTCGCAGGCGTGCCACTACGGCCGCCGTGATTAGGCAGGAGGTGCCCGACTACTCTCCAACTCCCCTGGGACTATCTACTGCACCCGGGAATCCGTTTTGGCCGCGTGGTGATGTGTTTCGTGGAAGTGGCAGGCGTGAGTACAAGACTGACCGCCTTCTTTAGCACATGTGCCTCACAGTGCACAGCCTCTCAATTGCAGGCGTGCCACTACGGCTGCCGTGATTTGGCAGGAGGTGCCCGACTACTCTCCAACTCCCCTGGGACTATCTACTGCACCCGGGAACCCGTTCTTGCCGCGTAGTGATGTGTTTCGTGGAAGTGGCAGGCGTGAGTACAAGGCTCAGCCCTTACACCTTGCACAGCCTCTCACTCTCACGCATGCCACTTCGTCGCCCGTGCTTTCCCGGAGTTGCGCGTCTATTGCCGAGGTTTCCCTGCGTCTAGTGCACCTGGGATTTCATTTTGGTGGCGTTGTCATGCGTTTGGTGGAAGTGGCAGGCGTGAGTACAAGGCTCACCGCCTTCTTTAGCACATGTGCCTCACCTTGCACAGCCTCTCACTCGCAGGCGTGCCACTACGGCCGCCGTGATCTGGCAGGAGGTGCGCGCCTACTCCCCAACTCCCCTGGGACTATCTACTTCACCCGGGAATAAGTTTTGGCCGCGTGGTGATGTGTTTCGTGGAAGTGGCAGGCGTGAGTACAAGGCTCAGCCCGTACACCTTGCACAGCCTCTCACTCTCACGCATGCCACTCCGTCGCCCGTGCTTTCCCGGAGTTGCGCGTCTATTGCCGAGGTTTCCCTGGGTCTAGTGCACCTGGGATTTCATTTTGGTGGCGTTGTCATGCGTTTGGTGGAAGTGGCATGCGTGAGTACAAGGCTCACCGCCTTCTTTAGCACATGTGCCTCATAGTGCACAGCCTCTCACTCGCAGGCGTGCCACTACGGCTGCCGCGACTTAGCAGGATGTGCGCGTCTACTGCCCAACTCCCCTGGGACTATCTACTGCACCCGGGAATAGCTTTTGGCCGCGTGGTGATGTGTTTCGTGGAAGTGGCAGGCGTGAGTACAAGGCTCACCGCCTTCTTTAGCACATGTGCCTCATAGTGCACAGCCTCTCACTCGCAGGCGTGCCACTACGGCTGCCGTGATTTGGCAGGAGGTGCCCGACTACTCTCCAACTCCCCTGGGACTATCTACTGCACCCGGGAATCCGTTTTGGCCGCGTGGTGATGTGTATCGTGGAAGTGGGCAGGCATGAGTACAAGGCTCAGCCGGTACACCTTGCACAGCCTCTCACTCTCACGCATGCCACTCCGTCGCCCGTGCTTTCCCGGAGTTGTGCGTCTATTGCCGAGGTTTCCCTGCGTCTAGTGCACCTGGGATTTCATTTTGGTGGCGTTGTCATGCGTTTGGTGGAAGTGGCATGCGTGAGTACAAGGCTCACCGCCTTCTTTAGCACATGTGCCTCATAGTGCACAGCCTCTCACTCGCAGGCGTGCCACTACGGCCGCCGCGACTTGGCAGGATGTGCGCGTCTACTGCCCAACTCCCCTGGGACTATCTACTGCACCCGGGAATAGCTTTTGGCCGCGTGGTGATGTGTTTCGTGGAAGTGGCAGCCGTGAGTACAAGGCTCACCGCCTTCTTTAGCACATGTGCGTCATAGTGCACAGCCTCTCACTCGCAGGCGTGCCACTACGGCTGCCGTGATTTGGCAGGAGGTGCCCGACTACTCTCCAACTCCCCTGGGACTATCTACTGCACCCGGGAATCCGTTTTGGCCGCGTGGTGATGTGTATGGTGGAAGTGGGCAGGCATGAGTACAAGGCTTAGCCGGTACACCTTGCACAGCCTCTCACTCTCACGCATGCCACTCCGTCGCCCGTGCTTTCCCGGAGTTGTGCGTCTATTGCCGAGGTTTCCCTGGGTCTAGTGCACCTGGGATTTCATTTTGGTGGCGTTGTCATGCGTTTGGTGGAAGTGGCAGGCGTGAGGACAAGGCTCACCGCCTTCTTTAGCACATGTGCCTCATAGTGCACAGCCTCTCACTCGCAGGCGTGCCACTACGGCCGCCGTGATTAGGCAGGAGGTGCCCGACTACTCTCCAACTCCCCTGGGACTATCTACTGCACCCGGGAATCCGTTTTGGCCGCGTGGTGATGTGTTTCGTGGAAGTGGCAGGCGTGAGTACAAGACTGACCGCCTTCTTTAGCACATGTGCCTCACAGTGCACAGCCTCTCAATTGCAGGCGTGCCACTACGGCTGCCGTGATTTGGCAGGAGGTGCCCGACTACTCTCCAACTCCCCTGGGACTATCTACTGCACCCGGGAACCCGTTCTTGCCGCGTAGTGATGTGTTTCGTGGAAGTGGCAGGCGTGAGTACAAGGCTCAGCCCTTACACCTTGCACAGCCTCTCACTCTCACGCATGCCACTTCGTCGCCCGTGCTTTCCCGGAGTTGCGCGTCTATTGCCGAGGTTTCCCTGCGTCTAGTGCACCTGGGATTTCATTTTGGTGGCGTTGTCATGCGTTTGGTGGAAGTGGCAGGCGTGAGTACAAGGCTCACCGCCTTCTTTAGCACATGTGCCTCACCTTGCACAGCCTCTCACTCGCAGGCGTGCCACTACGGCCGCCGTGATCTGGCAGGAGGTGCGCGCCTACTCCCCAACTCCCCTGGGACTATCTACTTCACCCGGGAATAAGTTTTGGCCGCGTGGTGATGTGTTTCGTGGAAGTGGCAGGCGTGAGTACAAGGCTCAGCCCGTACACCTTGCACAGCCTCTCACTCTCACGCATGCCACTCCGTCGCCCGTGCTTTCCCGGAGTTGCGCGTCTATTGCCGAGGTTTCCCTGGGTCTAGTGCACCTGGGATTTCATTTTGGTGGCGTTGTCATGCGTTTGGTGGAAGTGGCATGCGTGAGTACAAGGCTCACCGCCTTCTTTAGCACATGTGCCTCATAGTGCACAGCCTCTCACTCGCAGGCGTGCCACTACGGCTGCCGCGACTTAGCAGGATGTGCGCGTCTACTGCCCAACTCCCCTGGGACTATCTACTGCACCCGGGAATAGCTTTTGGCCGCGTGGTGATGTGTTTCGTGGAAGTGGCAGGCGTGAGTACAAGGCTCACCGCCTTCTTTAGCACATGTGCCTCATAGTGCACAGCCTCTCACTCGCAGGCGTGCCACTACGGCTGCCGTGATTTGGCAGGAGGTGCCCGACTACTCTCCAACTCCCCTGGGACTATCTACTGCACCCGGGAATCCGTTTTGGCCGCGTGGTGATGTGTATCGTGGAAGTGGGCAGGCATGAGTACAAGGCTCAGCCGGTACACCTTGCACAGCCTCTCACTCTCACGCATGCCACTCCGTCGCCCGTGCTTTCCCGGAGTTGTGCGTCTATTGCCGAGGTTTCCCTGCGTCTAGTGCACCTGGGATTTCATTTTGGTGGCGTTGTCATGCGTTTGGTGGAAGTGGCATGCGTGAGTACAAGGCTCACCGCCTTCTTTAGCACATGTGCCTCATAGTGCACAGCCTCTCACTCGCAGGCGTGCCACTACGGCCGCCGCGACTTGGCAGGATGTGCGCGTCTACTGCCCAACTCCCCTGGGACTATCTACTGCACCCGGGAATAGCTTTTGGCCGCGTGGTGATGTGTTTCGTGGAAGTGGCAGCCGTGAGTACAAGGCTCACCGCCTTCTTTAGCACATGTGCCTCATAGTGCACAGCCTCTCACTCGCAGGCGTGCCACTACGGCTGCCGTGATTTGGCAGGAGGTGCCCGACTACTCTCCAACTCCCCTGGGACTATCTACTGCACCCGGGAATCCGTTTTGGCCGCGTGGTGATGTGTATCGTGGAAGTGGGCAGGCATGAGTACAAGGCTCAGCCGGTACACCTTGCACAGCCTCTCACTCTCACGCATGCCACTCCGTCGCCCGTGCTTTCCCGGAGTTGTGCGTCTATTGCCGAGGTTTCCCTGGGTCTAGTGCACCTGGGATTTCATTTTGGTGGCGTTGTCATGCGTTTGGTGGAAGTGGCAGGCGTGAGGACAAGGCTCACCGCCTTCTTTAGCACATGTGCCTCATAGTGCACAGCCTCTCACTCGCAGGCGTGCCACTACGGCCGCCGTGATTTGGCAGGAGGTGCCCGACTACTCTCCAACTCCCCTGGGACTATCTACTGCACCCGGGAATCCGTTTTGGCCGCGTGGTGATGTGTTTCGTGGAAGTGGCAGGCGTGAGTACAAGACTGACCGCCTTCTTTAGCACATGTGCCTCACAGTGCACAGCCTCTCAATTGCAGGCGTGCCACTACGGCTGCCGTGATTTGGCAGGAGGTGCCCGACTACTCTCCAACTCCCCTGGGACTATCTACTGCACCCGGGAACCCGTTCTTGCCGCGTAGTGATGTGTTTCGTGGAAGTGGCAGGCGTGAGTACAAGGCTCAGCCCTTACACCTTGCACAGCCTCTCACTCTCACGCATGCCACTTCGTCGCCCGTGCTTTCCCGGAGTTGCGCGTCTATTGCCGAGGTTTCCCTGCGTCTAGTGCACCTGGGATTTCATTTTGGTGGCGTTGTCATGCATTTGGTGGAAGTGGCAGGCGTGAGTACAAGGCTCACCGCCTTCTTTAGCACATGTGCCTTATAGTGCACAGCCTCTCACTCGCAGGCGTGCCACTACGGCCGCCGTGATCTGGCAGGAGGTGCGCGCCTACTCCCCAACTCCCCTGGGACTATCTACTTCACCCGGGAATAAGTTTTGGCCGCGTGGTGATGTGTTTCGTGGAAGTGGCAGGCGTGAGTACAAGGCTCAGCCCCTACACCTTGCACAGCCTCTCACTCTCACGCATGCCACTCCGTCGCCCGTGCTTTCCCGGAGTTGCGCGTCTATTGCCGAGGTTTCCCTGGGTCTAGTGCACCTGGGATTTCATTTTAGTGGCGTTGTCATGCGTTTGGTGGAAGTGGCATGCGTGAGTACAAGGCTCACCGCCTTCTTTAGCACATGTGCCTCATAGTGCACAGCCTCTCACTCGCAGGCGTGCCACTACGGCTGCCGCGACTTGGCAGGATGTGCGCGTCTACTGCCCAACTCCCCTGGGACTATCTACTGCACCCGGGAATAGCTTTTGGCCGCGTGGTGATGTGTTTCGTGGAAGTGGCAGGCGTGAGTACAAGGCTCACCGCCTTCTTTAGCACATGTGCCTCATAGTGCACAGCCTCTCACTCGCAGGCGTGCCACTACGGCTGCCGTGATTTGGCAGGAGGTGCCCGACTACTCTCCAACTCCCCTGGGACTATCTACTGCACCCGGGAATCCGTTTTGGCCGCGTGGTGATGTGTATCGTGGAAGTGGGCAGGCATGAGTACAAGGCTCAGCCGGTACACCTTGCACAGCCTCTCACTCTCACGCATGCCACTCCGTCGCCCGTGCTTTCCCGGAGTTGTGCGTCTATTGCCGAGGTTTCCCTGCGTCTAGTGCACCTGGGATTTCATTTTGGTGGCGTTGTCATGCGTTTGGTGGAAGTGGCATGCGTGAGTACAAGGCTCACCGCCTTCTTTAGCACATGTGCCTCATAGTGCACAGCCTCTCACTCGCAGGCGTGCCACTAGGGCCGCCGCGACTTGGCAGGATGTGCGCGTCTACTGCCCAACTCCCCTGGGACTATCTACTGCACCCGGGAATAGCTTTTGGCCGCGTGGTGATGTGTTTCGTGGAAGTGGCAGGCGTGAGTACAAGACTCACCGCCTTCTTTAGCACATGTGCCTCATAGTGCACAGCCTCTCACTCGCAGGCGTGCCACTACGGCTGCCGTGATTTGGCAGGAGGTGCCCGACTACTCTCCAACTCCCCTGGGACTATCTACTGCACCCGGGAATCCGTTTTGCCCGCGTGGTGATGTGTATCGTGGAAGTGGGCAGGCATGAGTACAAGGCTCAGCCGGTACACCTTGCACAGCCTCTCACTCTCACGCATGCCACTCCGTCGCCCGTGCTTTCCCGGAGTTGTGCGTCTATTGCCGAGGTTTCCCTGGGTCTAGTGCACCTGGGATTTCATTTTGGTGGCGTTGTCATGCGTTTGGTGGAAGTGGCAGGCGTGAGGACAAGGCTCACTGCCTTCTTTAGCACATGTGCCTCATAGTGCACAGCCTCTCACTCGCAGGCGTGCCACTACGGCCGCCGTGATTTGGCAGGAGGTGCCCGACTACTCTCCAACTCCCCTGGGACTATCTACTGCACCCGGGAATCCGTTTTGGCCGCGTGGTGATGTGTTTCGTGGAAGTGGCAGGCGTGAGTACAAGACTGACCGCCTTCTTTAGCACATGTGCCTCACAGTGCACAGCCTCTCAATTGCAGGCGTGCCACTACGGCTGCCGTGATTTGGCAGGAGGTGCCCGACTACTCTCCAACTCCCCTGGGACTATCTACTGCACCCGGGAACCCGTTCTTGCCGCGTAGTGATGTGTTTCGTGGAAGTGGCAGGCGTGAGTACAAGGCTCAGCCCTTACACCTTGCACAGCCTCTCACTCTCACGCATGCCACTTCGTCGCCCGTGCTTTCCCGGAGTTGCGCGTCTATTGCCGAGGTTTCCCTGCGTCTAGTGCACCTGGGATTTCATTTTGGTGGCGATGGGATGCGTTTGGTGGAAGTGGCAGGCGCGAGTACAAGGCTCACCGCCTTCTTTAGCACATGTGCCTCATAGTGCACAGCCTCTCACTCGCAGGCGTGCCACTACGGCCGCCGTGATCTGGCAGGAGGTGCGCGCCTACTCCCCAACTCCCCTGGGACTATCTACTTCACCCGGGAATAAGTTTTGGCCGCGTGGTGATGTGTTTCGTGGAAGTGGCAGGCGTGAGTACAAGGCTCAGCCCGTACACCTTGCACAGCCTCTCACTCTCACGCATGCCACTCCGTCGCCCGTGCTTTCCCGGAGTTGCGCGTCTATTGCCGAGGTTTCCCTGGGTCTAGTGCACCTGGGATTTCATTTTGGTGGCGTTGTCATGCGTTTGGTGGAAGTGGCATGCGTGAGTACAAGGCTCACCGCCTTCTTTAGCACATGTGCCTCATAGTGCACAGCCTCTCACTCGCAGGCGTGCCACTACGGCTGCCGCGACTTGGCAGGATGTGCGCGTCTACTGCCCAACTCCCCTGGGACTATCTACTGCACCCGGGAATAGCTTTTGGCCGCGTGGTGATGTGTTTCGTGGAAGTGGCAGGCGTGAGTACAAGGCTCACCGCCTTCTTTAGCACATGTGCCTCATAGTGCACAGCCTCTCACTCGCAGGCGTGCCACTACGGCTGCCGTGATTTGGCAGGAGGTGCCCGACTACTCTCCAACTCCCCTGGGACTATCTACTGCACCCGGGAATCCGTTTTGGCCGCGTGGTGATGTGTATCGTGGAAGTGGGCAGGCATGAGTACAAGGCTCAGCCGGTACACCTTGCACAGCCTCTCACTCTCACGCATGCCACTCCGTCGCCCGTGCTTTCCCGGAGTTGTGCGTCTATTGCCGAGGTTTCCCTGCGTCTAGTGCACCTGGGATTTCATTTTGGTGGCGTTGTCATGCGTTTGGTGGAAGTGGCATGCGTGAGTACAAGGCTCACCGCCTTCTTTAGCACATGTGCCTCATAGTGCACAGCCTCTCACTCGCAGGCGTGACACTACGGCCGCCGCGACTTGGCAGGATGTGCGCGTCTACTGCCCAACTCCCCTGGGACTATCTACTGCACCCGGGAATAGCTTTGGCCGCGTGGTGATGTGTTTCGTGGAAGTGGCAGGCGTGAGTACAAGGCTCACCGCCTTCTTTAGCACATGTGCCTCATAGTGCACAGCCTCTCACTCGCAGGCGTGCCACTACGGCTGCCGTGATTTGGCAGGAGGTGCCCGACTACTCTCCAACTCCCCTGGGACTATCTACTGCACCCGGGAACCCGTTCTTGCCGCGTAGTGATGTGTTTCGTGGAAATGGCAGGCGTGAGTACAAGGCTCAGCCCTTACACCTTGCAAAGGCTCTCACTCTCACGCATGCCACTTCGTCGCCCGTGCTTTCCCGGAGTTGCGCGTCTATTGCCGAGGTTTCCCTGGGTCTAGTGCACCTGGGATTTCATTTTGGTGGCGTTGTCATGCGTTTGGTGGAAGTGGCAGGCGTGAGTACAAGGCTCACCGCCTTCTTTAGCACATGTGCCTCATAGTGCACAGCCTCTCACTCGCAGGCGTGCCACTACGGCTGCCGCGACTTGGCAGGATGTGCGCGTCTACTGCCCAACTCCCCTGGGACTATCTACTGCACCCGGGAATAGCTTTTGGCCGCGTGGTGATGTGTTTCGTGGAAGTGGCAGGCGTGAGTACAAGGCTCACCGCCTTCTTTAGCACATGTGCCTCATAGTGCACAGCCTCTCACTCGCAGGCGTGCCACTACGGCTGCCGTGATTTGGCAGGAGGTGCCCGACTACTCTCCAACTCCCCTGGGACTATCTACTGCACCCGGGAATCCGTTTTGGCCGCGTGGTGATGTGTATCGTGGAAGTGGGCAGGCATGAGTACAAGGCTCAGCCGGTACACCTTGCACAGCCTCTCACTCTCACGCATGCCACTCCGTCGCCCGTGCTTTCCCGGAGTTGTGCGTCTATTGCCGAGGTTTCCCTGCGTCTAGTGCACCTGGGATTTCATTTTGGTGGCGTTGTCATGCGTTTGGTGGAAGTGGCATGCGTGAGTACAAGGCTCACCGCCTTCTTTAGCACATGTGCCTCATAGTGCACAGCCTCTCACTCGCAGGCGTGCCACTACGGCTGCCGCGACTTGGCAGGATGTGCGCGTCTACTGCCCAACTCCCCTGGGACTATCTACTGCACCCGGGAATAGCTTTTGGCCGCGTGGTGATGTGTTTCGTGGAAGTGGCAGGCGTGAGTACAAGGCTCACCGCCTTCTTTAGCACATGTGCCTCATAGTGCACAGCCTCTCACTCGCAGGCGTGCCAGTACGGCTGCCGTGATTTGGAAGGAGGTGCCCGACTACTCTCCAACTCCCCTGGGACTATCTACTGCACCCGGGAATCCGTTTTGGCCGCGTGGTGATGTGTATCGTGGAAGTGGGCAGGCATGAGTACAAGGCTCAGCCGGTACACCTTGCACAGCCTCTCACTCTCACGCATGCCACTCCGTCGCCCGTGCTTTCCCGGAGTTGTGCGTCTATTGCCGAGGTTTCCCTGGGTCTAGTGCACCTGGGATTTCATTTTGGTGGCGTTGTCATGCGTTTGGTGGAAGTGGCAGGCGTGAGGACAAGGCTCACCGCCTTCTTTAGCACATGTGCCTCATAGTGCACAGCCTCTCACTCGCAGGCGTGCCACTACGGCCGCCGTGATTTGGCAGGAGGTGCCCGACTACTCTCCAACTCCCCTGGGACTATCTACTGCACCCGGGAATCCGTTTTGGCCGCGTGGTGATGTGTTTCGTGGAAGTGGCAGGCGTGAGTACAAGACTGACCGCCTTCTTTAGCACATGTGCCTCACAGTGCACAGCCTCTCAATTGCAGGCGTGCCACTACGGCTGCCGTGATTTGGCAGGAGGTGCCCGACTACTCTCCAACTCCCCTGGGACTATCTACTGCACCCGGGAACCCGTTCTTGCCGCGTAGTGATGTGTTTCGTGGAAGTGGCAGGCGTGAGTACAAGGCTCAGCCCTTACACCTTGCAAAGCCTCTCACTCTCACGCATGCCACTTCGTCGCCCGTGCTTTCCCGGAGTTGCGCGTCTATTGCCGAGGTTTCCCTGGGTCTAGTGCACCTGGGATTTCATTTTGGTGGCGTTGTCATGCGTTTGGTGGAAGTGGCAGGCGTGAGTACAAGGCTCACCGCCTTCTTTAGCACATGTGCCTCATAGTGCACAGCCTCTCACTCGCAGGCGTGCCACTACTGCTGCCGCGACTTGGCAGGATGTGCGCGTCTACTGCCCAACTCCCCTGGGACTATCTACTGCACCCGGGAATAGCTTTTGGCCGCGTGGTGATGTGTTTCGTGGAAGTGGCAGGCGTGAGTACAAGGCTCACCGCCTTCTTTAGCACATGTGCCTCATAGTGCACAGCCTCTCACTCGCAGGCGTGCCACTACGGCTGCCGTGATTTGGCAGGAGGTGCCCGACTACTCTCCAACTCCCCTGGGACTATCTACTGCACCCGGGAATCCGTTTTGGCCGCGTGGTGATGTGTATCGTGGAAGTGGGCAGGCATGAGTACAAGGCTCAGCCGGTACACCTTGCACAGCCTCTCACTCTCACGCATGCCACTCCGTCGCCCGTGCTTTCCCGGAGTTGTGCGTCTATTGCCGAGGTTTCCCTGGGTCTAGTGCACCTGGGATTTCATTTTGGTGGCGTTGTCATGCGTTTGGTGGAAGTGGCAGGCGTGAGGACAAGGCTCACCGCCTTCTTTAGCACATGTGCCTCATAGTGCACAGACTCTCACTCGCAGGCGTGCCACTACGGCCGCCGTGATTTGGCAGGAGGTGCCCGACTACTCTCCAACTCCCCTGGGACTATCTACTGCACCCGGGAATCCGTTTTGGCCGCGTGGTGATGTGTTTCGTGGAAGTGGGAGGCGTGAGTACAAGACTGACCGCCTTCTTTAGCACATGTGCCTCACAGTGCACAGCCTCTCAATTGCAGGCGTGCCACTACGGCTGCCGTGATTTGGCAGGAGGTGCCCGACTACTCTCCAACTCCCCTGGGACTATCTACTGCACCCGGGAACCCGTTCTTGCCGCGTAGTGATGTGTTTCGTGGAAGTGGCAGGCGTGAGTACAAGGCTCAGCCCTTACACCTTGCACAGCCTCTCACTCTCACGCATGCCACTTCGTCGCCCGTGCTTTCCCGGAGTTGCGCGTCTATTGCCGAGGTTTCCCTGCGTCTAGTGCACCTGGGATTTCATTTTGGTGGCGTTGTCATGCGTTTGGTGGAAGTGGCAGGCGTGAGTACAAGGCTCACCGCCTTCTTTAGCACATGTGCCTCATAGTGCACAGCCTCTCACTCGCAGGCGTGCCACTACGGCCGCCGTGATCTGGCAGGAGGTGCGCGCCTACTCCCCAACTCCCCTGGGACTATCTACTTCACCCGGGAATAAGTTTTGGCCGCGTGGTGATGTGTTTCGTGGAAGTGGCAGGCGTGAGTACAAGGCTCAGCCCGTACACCTTGCACAGCCTCTCACTCTCACGCATGCCACTCCGTCGCCCGTGCTTTCCCGGAGTTGCGCGTCTATTGCCGAGGTTTCCCTGGGTCTAGTGCACCTGGGATTTCATTTTGGTGGCGTTTTCATGCGTTTGGTGGAAGTGGCATGCGTGAGTACAAGGCTCACCGCCTTCTTTAGCACATGTGCCTCATAGTGCACAGCCTCTCACTCGCAGGCGTGCCACTACGGCTGCCGCGACTTGGCAGGATGTGCGCGTCTACTGCCCAACTCCCCTGGGACTATCTACTGCACCCGGGAATAGCTTTTGGCCGCGTGGTGATGTGTTTCGTGGAAGTGGCAGGCGTGAGTACAAGGCTCACCGCCTTCTTTAGCACATGTGCCTCATAGTGCACAGCCTCTCACTCGCAGGCGTGCCACTACGGCTGCCGTGATTTGGCAGGAGGTGCCCGACTACTCTCCAACTCCCCTGGGACTATCTATTGCACCCGGGAATCCGTTTTGGCCGCGTGGTGATGTGTATCGTGGAAGTGGGCAGGCATGAGTACAAGGCTCAGCCGGTACACCTTGCACAGCCTCTCACTCTCACGCATGCCACTCCGTCGCCCGTGCTTTCCCGGAGTTGTGCGTCTATTGCCGAGGTTTCCCTGGGTCTAGTGCACCTGGGATTTCATTTTGGTGGCGTTGTCATGCGTTTGGTGGAAGTGGCAGGCGTGAGGACAAGGCTCACCGCCTTCTTTAGCACATGTGCCTCATAGTGCACAGCCTCTCACTCGCAGGCGTGCCACTACGGCCGCCGTGATTTGGCAGGAGGTGCCCGACTACTCTCCAACTCCCCTGGGACTATCTACTGCACCCGGGAATCCGTTTTGGCCGCGTGGTGATGTGTTTCGTGGAAGTGGCAGGCGTGAGTACAAGACTGACCGCCTTCTTTAGCACATGTGCCTCACAGTGCACAGCCTCTCAATTGCAGGCGTGCCACTACGGCTGCCGTGATTTGGCAGGAGGTGCCCGACTACTCTCCAACTCCCCTGGGACTATCTACTGCACCCGGGAACCCGTTCTTGCCGCGTAGTGATGTGTTTCGTGGAAGTGGCAGGCGTGAGTACAAGGCTCAGCCCTTACACCTTGCAAAGCCTCTCACTCTCACGCATGCCACTTCGTCGCCCGTGCTTTCCCGGAGTTGCGCGTCTATTGCCGAGGTTTCCCTGGGTCTAGTGCACCTGGGATTTCATTTTGGTGGCGTTGTCATGCGTTTGGTGGAAGTGGCAGGCGTGAGTACAAGGCTCACCGCCTTCTTTAGCACATGTGCCTCATAGTGCACAGCCTCTCACTCGCAGGCGTGCCACTACGGCTGCCGCGACTTGGCAGGATGTGCGCGTCTACTGCCCAACTCCCCTGGGACTATCTACTGCACCCGGGAATAGCTTTTGGCCGCGTGGTGATGTGTTTCGTGGAAGTGGCAGGCGTGAGTACAAGGCTCACCGCCTTCTTTAGCACATGTGCCTCATAGTGCACAGCCTCTCACTCGCAGGCGTGCCACTACGGCTGCCGTGATTTGGCAGGAGGTGCCCGACTACTCTCCAACTCCCCTGGGACTATCTACTGCACCCGGGAATCCGTTTTGGCCGCGTGGTGATGTGTATCGTGGAAGTGGGCAGGCATGAGTACAAGGCTCAGCCGGTACACCTTGCACAGCCTCTCACTCTCACGCATGCCACTCCGTCGCCCGTGCTTTCCCGGAGTTGTGCGTCTATTGCCGAGGTTTCCCTGCGTCTAGTGCACCTGGGATTTCATTTTGGTGGCGTTGTCATGCGTTTGGTGGAAGTGGCATGCGTGAGTACAAGGCTCACCGCCTTCTTTAGCACATGTGCCTCATAGTGCACAGCCTCTCACTCGCAGGCGTGCCACTACGGCCGCCGCGACTTGGCAGGATGTGCGCGTCTACTGCCCAACTCCCCTGGGACTATCTACTGCACCCGGGAATAGCTTTTGGCCGCGTGGTGATGTGTTTCGTGGAAGTGGCAGGCGTGAGTACAAGGCTCACCGCCTTCTTTAGCACATGTGCCTCATAGTGCACAGCCTCTCACTCGCAGGCGTGCCACTACGGCTGCCGTGATTTGGCAGGAGGTGCCCGACTACTCTCCAACTCCCCTGGGACTATCTACTGCACCCGGGAATCCGTTTTGGCCGCATGGTGATGTGTATCGTGGAAGTGGGCAGGCATGAGTACAAGGCTCAGCCGGTACACCTTGCACAGCCTCTCACTCTCACGCATGCCACTCCGTCGCCCGTGCTTTCCCGGAGTTGTGCGTCTATTGCCGAGGTTTCCCTGGGTCTAGTGCACCTGGGATTTCATTTTGGTGGCGTTGTCATGCGTTTGGTGGAAGTGGCAGGCGTGAGGACAAGGCTCACCGCCTTCTTTAGCACATGTGCCTCATAGTGCACAGACTCTCACTCGCAGGCGTGCCACTACGGCCGCCGTGATTTGGCAGGAGGTGCCCGACTACTCTCCAACTCCCCTGGGACTATCTACTGCACCCGGGAATCCGTTTTGGCCGCGTGGTGATGTGTTTCGTGGAAGTGGGAGGCGTGAGTACAAGACTGACCGCCTTCTTTAGCACATGTGCCTCACAGTGCACAGCCTCTCAATTGCAGGCGTGCCACTACGGCTGCCGTGATTTGGCAGGAGGTGCCCGACTACTCTCCAACTCCCCTGGGACTATCTACTGCACCCGGGAACCCGTTCTTGCCGCGTAGTGATGTGTTTCGTGGAAGTGGCAGGCGTGAGTACAAGGCTCAGCCCTTACACCTTGCACAGCCTCTCACTCTCACGCATGCCACTTCGTCGCCCGTGCTTTCCCGGAGTTGCGCGTCTATTGCCGAGGTTTCCCTGCGTCTAGTGCACCTGGGATTTCATTTTGGTGGCGTTGTCATGCGTTTGGTGGAAGTGGCAGGCGTGAGTACAAGGCTCACCGCCTTCTTTAGCACATGTGCCTCATAGTGCACAGCCTCTCACTCGCAGGCGTGCCACTACGGCCGCCGTGATCTGGCAGGAGGTGCGCGCCTACTCCCCAACTCCCCTGGGACTATCTACTTCACCCGGGAATAAGTTTTGGCCGCGTGGTGATGTGTTTCGTGGAAGTGGCAGGCGTGAGTACAAGGCTCAGCCCGTACACCTTGCACAGCCTCTCACTCTCACGCATGCCACTCCGTCGCCCGTGCTTTCCCGGAGTTGCGCGTCTATTGCCGAGGTTTCCCTGGGTCTAGTGCACCTGGGATTTCATTTTGGTGGCGTTTTCATGCGTTTGGTGGAAGTGGCATGCGTGAGTACAAGGCTCACCGCCTTCTTTAGCACATGTGCCTCATAGTGCACAGCCTCTCACTCGCAGGCGTGCCACTACGGCTGCCGCGACTTGGCAGGATGTGCGCGTCTACTGCCCAACTCCCCTGGGACTATCTACTGCACCCGGGAATAGCTTTTGGCCGCGTGGTGATGTGTTTCGTGGAAGTGGCAGGCGTGAGTACAAGGCTCACCGCCTTCTTTAGCACATGTGCCTCATAGTGCACAGCCTCTCACTCGCAGGCGTGCCACTACGGCTGCCGTGATTTGGCAGGAGGTGCCCGACTACTCTCCAACTCCCCTGGGACTATCTATTGCACCCGGGAATCCGTTTTGGCCGCGTGGTGATGTGTATCGTGGAAGTGGGCAGGCATGAGTACAAGGCTCAGCCGGTACACCTTGCACAGCCTCTCACTCTCACGCATGCCACTCTGTCGCCCGTGCTTACCCGGAGTTGTGCGTCTATTGCCGAGGTTTCCCTGGGTCTAGTGCATCTGGGATTTCATTTTGGTGGCGTTGTCATGCGTTTGGTGGAAGTGGCAGGCGTGAGGACAAGGCTCACCGCCTTCTTTAGCACATGTGCCTCATAGTGCACATCCTCTCACTCGCAGGCGTGCCACTACGGCCGCCGTGATTTGGCAGGAGGTGCCCGACTACTCTCCAACTCCCCTGGGACTATCTACTGCACCCGGGAATCCGTTTTGGCCGCGTGGTGATGTGTTTCGTGGAAGTGGCAGGCGTGAGTACAAGACTGACCGCCTTCTTTAGCACATGTGCCTCACAGTGCACAGCCTCTCAATTGCAGGCGTGCCACTACGGCTGCCGTGATTTGGCAGGAGGTGCCCGACTACTCTCCAACTCCCCTGGGACTATCTACTGCACCCGGGAACCCGTTCTTGCCGCGTAGTGATGTGTTTCGTGGAAGTGGCAGGCGTGAGTACAAGGCTCAGCCCTTACACCTTGCAAAGCCTCTCACTCTCACGCATGCCACTTCGTCGCCCGTGCTTTCCCGGAGTTGCGCGTCTATTGCCGAGGTTTCCCTGGGTCTAGTGCACCTGGGATTTCATTTTGGTGGCGTTGTCATGCGTTTGGTGGAAGTGGCAGGCGTGAGTACAAGGCTCACCGCCTTCTTTAGCACATGTGCCTCATAGTGCACAGCCTCTCACTCGCAGGCGTGCCACTACGGCTGCCGCGACTTGGCAGGATGTGCGCGTCTACTGCCCAACTCCCCTGGGACTATCTACTGCACCCGGAAATAGCTTTTGGCCGCGTGGTGATGTGTTTCGTGGAAGTGGCAGGCGTGAGTACAAGGCTCACTGCCTTCTTTAGCACATGTGCCTCATAGTGCACAGCCTCTCACTCGCAGGCGTGCCACTACGGCTGCCGTGATTTGGCAGGAGGTGCCCGACTACTCTCCAACTCCCCTGGGACTATCTACTGCACCCGGGAATCCGTTTTGGCCGCGTGGTGATGTGTATCGTGGAAGTGGGCAGGCATGAGTACAAGGCTCAGCCGGTACACCTTGCACAGCCTCTCACTCTCACGCATGCCACTCCGTCGCCCGTGCTTTCCCGGAGTTGTGCGTCTATTGCCGAGGTTTCCCTGCGTCTAGTGCACCTGGGATTTCATTTTGGTGGCGTTGTCATGCGTTTGGTGGAAGTGGCATGCGTGAGTACAAGGCTCACCGCCTTCTTTAGCACATGTGCCTCATAGTGCACAGCCTCTCACTCGCAGGCGTGCCACTACGGCCGCCGCGACTTGGCAGGATGTGCGCGTCTACTGCCCAACTCCCCTGGGACTATCTACTGCACCCGGGAATAGCTTTTGGCCGCGTGGTGATGTGTTTCGTGGAAGTGGCAGGCGTGAGTACAAGGCTCACCGCCTTCTTTAGCACATGTGCCTCATAGTGCACAGCCTCTCACTCGCAGGCGTGCCACTACGGCTGCCGTGATTTGGCAGGAGGTGCCCGACTACTCTCCAACTCCCCTGGGACTATCTACTGCACCCGGGAATCCGTTTTGGCCGCATGGTGATGTGTATCGTGGAAGTGGGCAGGCATGAGTACAAGGCTCAGCCGGTACACCTTGCACAGCCTCTCACTCTCACGCATGCCACTCCGTCGCCCGTGCTTTCCCGGAGTTGTGCGTCTATTGCCGAGGTTTCCCTGGGTCTAGTGCACCTGGGATTTCATTTTGGTGGCGTTGTCATGCGTTTGGTGGAAGTGGCAGGCGTGAGGACAAGGCTCACCGCCTTCTTTAGCACATGTGCCTCATAGTGCACAGACTCTCACTCGCAGGCGTGCCACTACGGCCGCCGTGATTTGGCAGGAGGTGCCCGACTACTCTCCAACTCCCCTGGGACTATCTACTGCACCCGGGAATCCGTTTTGGCCGCGTGGTGATGTGTTTCGTGGAAGTGGGAGGCGTGAGTACAAGACTGACCGCCTTCTTTAGCACATGTGCCTCACAGTGCACAGCCTCTCAATTGCAGGCGTGCCACTACGGCTGCCGTGATTTGGCAGGAGGTGCCCGACTACTCTCCAACTCCCCTGGGACTATCTACTGCACCCGGGAACCCGTTCTTGCCGCGTAGTGATGTGTTTCGTGGAAGTGGCAGGCGTGAGTACAAGGCTCAGCCCTTACACCTTGCACAGCCTCTCACTCTCACGCATGCCACTTCGTCGCCCGTGCTTTCCCGGAGTTGCGCGTCTATTGCCGAGGTTTCCCTGCGTCTAGTGCACCTGGGATTTCATTTTGGTGGCGTTGTCATGCGTTTGGTGGAAGTGGCAGGCGTGAGTACAAGGCTCACCGCCTTCTTTAGCACATGTGCCTCATAGTGCACAGCCTCTCACTCGCAGGCGTGCCACTACGGCCGCCGTGATCTGGCAGGAGGTGCGCGCCTACTCCCCAACTCCCCTGGGACTATCTACTTCACCCGGGAATAAGTTTTGGCCGCGTGGTGATGTGTTTCGTGGAAGTGGCAGGCGTGAGTACAAGGCTCAGCCCGTACACCTTGCACAGCCTCTCACTCTCACGCATGCCACTCCGTCGCCCGTGCTTTCCCGGAGTTGCGCGTCTATTGCCGAAGTTTCCCTGGGTCTAGTGCACCTGGGATTTCATTTTGGTGGCGTTTTCATGCGTTTGGTGGAAGTGGCATGCGTGAGTACAAGGCTCACCGCCTTCTTTAGCACATGTGCCTCATAGTGCACAGACTGTCACTCGCAGGCGTG
Organism: Stylophora pistillata; assembly: GCF_964205215.1. Lineage (NCBI taxonomy): Eukaryota > Metazoa > Cnidaria > Anthozoa > Scleractinia > Pocilloporidae > Stylophora > Stylophora pistillata. The sequence goes on along the minus strand of NC_142521.1, from coordinate 1,042,779 downwards.
CCACTACGGCTGCCGCGACTTGGCAGGATGTGCGCGTCTACTGCCCAACTCCCCTGGGACTATCTACTGCACCCGGGAATAGCTTTTGGCCGCGTGGTGATGTGTTTCGTGGAAGTGGCAGGCGTGAGTACAAGGCTCACCGCCTTCTTTAGCACATGTGCCTCATAGTGCACAGCCTCTCACTCGCAGGCGTGCCACTACGGCTGCCGTGATTTGGCAGGAGGTGCCCGACTACTCTCCAACTCCCCTGGGACTATCTACTGCACCCGGGAATCCGTTTTGGCCGCGTGGTGATGTGTATCGTGGAAGTGGGCAGGCATGAGTACAAGGCTCAGCCGGTACACCTTGCACAGCCTCTCACTCTCACGCATGCCACTCCGTCGCCCGTGCTTTCCCGGAGTTGTGCGTCTATTGCCGAGGTTTCCCTGGGTCTAGTGCACCTGGGATTTCATTTTGGTGGCGTTGTCATGCGTTTGGTGGAAGTGGCAGGCGTGAGGACAAGGCTCACCGCCTTCTTTAGCACATGTGCCTCATAGTGCACAGCCTCTCACTCGCAGGCGTGCCACTACGGCCGCCGTGATTTGGCAGGAGGTGCCCGACTACTCTCCAACTCCCCTGGGACTATCTACTGCACCCGGGAATCCGTTTTGGCCGCGTGGTGATGTGTTTCGTGGAAGTGGCAGGCGTGAGTACAAGACTGACCGCCTTCTTTAGCACATGTGCCTCACAGTGCACAGCCTCTCAATTGCAGGCGTGGCACTACGGCTGCCGTGATTTGGCAGGAGGTGCCCGACTACTCTCCAACTCCCCTGGGACTATCTACTGCACCCGGGAACCCGTTCTTGCCGCGTAGTGATGTGTTTCGTGGAAGTGGCAGGCGTGAGTACAAGGCTCAGCCCTTAGACCTTGCAAAGCCTCTCACTCTCACGCATGCCACTTCGTCGCCCGTGCTTTCCCGGAGTTGCGCGTCTATTGCCGAGGTTTCCCTGGGTCTAGTGCACCTGGGATTTCATTTTGGTGGCGTTGTCATGCGTTTGGTGGAAGTGGCAGGCGTGAGTACAAGGCTCACCGCCTTCTTTAGCACATGTGCCTCATAGTGCACAGCCTCTCACTCGCAGGCGTGCCACTACGGCTGCCGCGACTTGGCAGGATGTGCGCGTCTACTGCCCAACTCCCCTGGGACTATCTACTGCACCCGGGAATAGCTTTTGGCCGCGTGGTGATGTGTTTCGTGGAAGTGGCAGGCGTGAGTACAAGGCTCACCGCCTTCTTTAGCACATGTGCCTCATAGTGCACAGCCTCTCACTCGCAGGCGTGCCACTATGGCTGCCGTGATTTGGCAGGAGGTGCCCGACTACTCTCCAACTCCCCTGGGACTATCTACTGCACCCGGGAATCCGTTTTGGCCGCGTGGTGATGTGTATCGTGGAAGTGGGCAGGCATGAGTACAAGGCTCAGCCGGTACACCTTGCACAGCCTCTCACTCTCACGCATGCCACTCCGTCGCCCGTGCTTTCCCGGAGTTGTGCGTCTATTGCCGAGGTTTCCCTGCGTCTAGTGCACCTGGGATTTCATTTTGGTGGCGTTGTCATGCGTTTGGTGGAAGTGGCATGCGTGAGTACAAGGCTCACCGCCTTCTTTAGCACATGTGCCTCATAGTGCACAGCCTCTCACTCGCAGGCGTGCCACTACGGCCGCCGCGACTTGGCAGGATGTGCGCGTCTACTGCCCAACTCCCCTGGGACTATCTACTGCACCCGGAAATAGCTTTTGGCCGCGTGGTGATGTGTTTCGTGGAAGTGGCAGGCGTAAGTACAAGGCTCACCGCCTTCTTTAGCACATGTGCCTCATAGTGCACAGCCTCTCACTCGCAGGCGTGCCACTACGGCTGCCGTGATTTGGCAGGAGGTGCCCGACTACTCTCCAACTCCCCTGGGACTATCTACTGCACCCGGGAATCCGTTTTGGCCGCGTGGTGATGTGTATCGTGGAAGTGGGCAGGCATGAGTACAAGGCTCAGCCGGTACAGCTTGCACAGCCTCTCACTCTCACGCATGCCACTCCGTCGCCCGTGCTTTCCCGGAGTTGTGCGTCTATTGCCGAGGTTTCCCTGGGTCTAGTGCACCTGGGATTTCATTTTGGTGGCGTTGTCATGCGTTTGGTGGAAGTGGCAGGCGTGAGGACAAGGCTCACCGCCTTCTTTAGCACAAGTGCCTCATAGTGCACAGACTCTCACTCGCAGGCGTGCCACTACGGCCCCCGTGATTTGGCAGGAGGTGCCCGACTACTCTCCAACTCCCCTGGGACTATCTACTGCACCCGGGAATCCGTTTTGGCCGCGTGGTGATGTGTTTCGTGGAAGTGGGAGGCGTGAGTACAAGACTGACCGCCTTCTTTAGCACATGTGCCTCACAGTGCACAGCCTCTCAATTGCAGGCGTGCCACTACGGCTGCCGTGATTTGGCAGGAGTTGCCCGACTACTCTCCAACTCCCCTGGGACTATCTACTGCACCCGGGAACCCGTTCTTGCCGCGTAGTGATGTGTTTCGTGGAAGTGGCAGGCGTGAGTACAAGGCTCAGCCCTTACACCTTGCACAGCCTCTCACTCTCACGCATGCCACTTCGTCGCCCGTGCTTTCCCGGAGTTGCGCGTCTATTGCCGAGGTTTCCCTGCGTCTAGTGCACCTGTGATTTCATTTTGGTGGCGTTGTCATGCGTTTGGTGGAAGTGGCAGGCGTGAGTACAAGGCTCACCGCCTTCTTTAGCACATGTGCCTCATAGTGCACAGCCTCTCACTCGCAGGCGTGCCACTACGGCCGCCGTGATCTGGCAGGAGGTGTGCGCCTACTCCCCAACTCCCCTGGGACTATCTACTTCACCCGGGAATAAGTTTTGGCCGCGTGGTGATGTGTTTCGTGGAAGTGGCAGGCGTGAGTACAAGGCTCAGCCCGTACACCTTGCACAGCCTCTCACTCTCACGCATGCCACTCCGTCGCCCGTGCTTTCCCGGAGTTGCGCGTCTATTGCCGAGGTTTCCCTGGGTCTAGTGCACCTGGGATTTCATTTTGGTGGCGTTGTCATGCGTTTGGTGGAAGTGGCATGCGTGAGTACAAGGCTCACCGCCTTCTTTAGCACATGTGCCTCATAGTGCACAGCCTCTCACTCGCAGGCGTGCCATTACGGCTGCCGCGACTTGGCAGGATGTGCGCGTCTACTGCCCAACTCCCCTGGGACTATCTACTGCACCCGGGAATAGCTTTTGGCCGCGTGGTGATGTGTTTCGTGGAAGTGGCAGGCGTGAGTACAAGGCTCACCGCCTTCTTTAGCACATGTGCCTCATAGTGCACAGCCTCTCACTCGCAGGCGTGCCACTACGGCTGCCGTGATTTGGCAGGAGGTGCCCGACTACTCTCCAACTCCCCTGGGACTATCTACTGCACCCGGGAATCCGTTTTGGCCGCGTGGTGATGTGTATCGTGGAAGTGGGCAGGCATGAGTACAAGGCTCAGCCGGTACACCTTGCACAGCCTCTCACTCTCACGCATGCCACTCCGTCGCCCGTGCTTTCCCGGAGTTGTGCGTCTATTGCCGAAGTTTCCCTGGGTCTAGTGCACCTGGGATTTCATTTTGGTGGCGTTGTCATGCGTTTGGTGGAAGTGGCAGGCGTGAGGACAAGGCTCACCGCCTTCTTTAGCACATGTGCCTCATAGTGCACAGCCTCTCACTCGCAGGCGTGCCACTACGGCCGCCGTGATTTGGCAGGAGGTGCCCGACTACTCTCCAACTCCCCTGGGACTATCTACTGCACCCGGGAATCCGTTTTGGCCGCGTGGTGATGTGTTTCGTGGAAGTGGCAGGCGTGAGTACAAGACTGACCGCCTTCTTTAGCACATGTGCCTCACAGTGCACAGCCTCTCAATTGCAGGCGTGGCACTACGGCTGCCGTGATTTGGCAGGAGGTGCCCGACTACTCTCCAACTCCCCTGGGACTATCTACTGCACCCGGGAACCCGTTCTTGCCGCGTAGTGATGTGTTTCGTGGAAGTGGCAGGCGTGAGTACAAGGCTCAGCCCTTACACCTTGCAAAGCCTCTCACTCTCACGCATGCCACTTCGTCGCCCATGCTTTCCCGGAGTTGCGCGTCTATTGCCGAGGTTTCCCTGGGTCTAGTGCACCTGGGATTTCATTTTGGTGGCGTTGTCATGCGTTTGGTGGAAGTGGCAGGCGTGAGTACAAGGCTCACCGCCTTCTTTAGCACATGTGCCTCATAGTGCACAGCCTCTCACTCGCAGGCGTGCCACTACGGCTGCCGCGACTTGGCAGGATGTGCGCGTCTACTGCCCAACTCCCCTGGGACTATCTACTGCACCCGGGAATAGCTTTTGGCCGCGTGGTGATGTGTTTCGTGGAAGTGGCAGGCGTGAGTACAAGGCTCACCGCCTTCTTTAGCACATGTGCCTCATAGTGCACAGCCTCTCACTCGCAGGCGTGCCACTACGGCTGCCGTGATTTGGCAGGAGGTGCCCGACTACTCTCCAACTCCCCTGGGACTATCTACTGCACCCGGGAATCCGTTTTGGCCGCGTGGTGATGTGTATCGTGGAAGTGGGCAGGCATGAGTACAAGGCTCAGCCGGTACACCTTGCACAGCCTCTCACTCTCACGCATGCCACTCCGTCGCCCGTGCTTTCCCGGAGTTGTGCGTCTATTATCGAGGTTTCCCTGCGTCTAGTGCACCTGGGATTTCATTTTGGTGGCGTTGTCATGCGTTTGGTGGAAGTGGCATGCGTGAGTACAAGGCTCACCGCCTTCTTTAGCACATGTGCCTCATAGTGCACAGCCTCTCACTCGCAGGCGTGCCACTACGGCCGCCGCGACTTGGCAGGATGTGCGCGTCTACTGCCCAACTCCCCTGGGACTATCTACTGCACCCGGGAATAGCTTTTGGCCGCGTGGTAATGTGTTTCGTGGAAGTGGCAGGCGTGAGTACAAGGCTCACCGCCTTCTTTAGCACATGTGCCTCATAGTGCACAGCCTCTCACTCGCAGGCGTGCCACTACGGCTGCCGTGATTTGGCAGGAGGTGCCCGACTACTCTCCAACTCCCCTGGGACTATCTACTGCACCCGGGAATCCGTTTTGGCCGCGTGGTGATGTGTATCGTGGAAGTGGGCAGGCATGAGTACAAGGCTCAGCCGGTACACCTTGCACAGCCTCTCACTCTCACGCATGCCACTCCGTCGCCCGTGCTTTCCCGGAGTTGTGCGTCTATTGCCGAGGTTTCCCTGGGTCTAGTGCACCTGGGATTTCATTTTGGTGGCGTTGTCATGCGTTTGGTGGAAGTGGCAGGCGTGAGGACAAGGCTCACCGCCTTCTTTAGCACATGTGCCTCATAGTGCACAGACTCTCACTCGCAGGCGTGCCACTACGGCCCCCGTGATTTGGCAGGAGGTGCCCGACTACTCTCCAACTCCCCTGGGACTATCTACTGCACCCGGGAATCCGTTTTGGCTGCGTGGTGATGTGTTTCGTGGAAGTGGGAGGCGTGAGTACAAGACTGACCGCCTTCTTTAGCACATGTGCCTCACAGTGCACAGCCTCTCAATTGCAGGCGTGCCACTACGGCTGCCGTGATTTGGCAGGAGGTGCCCGACTACTCTCCAACTCCCCTGGGACTATCTACTGCACCCGGGAACCCGTTCTTGCCGCGTAGTGATGTGTTTCGTGGAAGTGGCAGGCGTGAGTACAAGGCTCAGCCCTTACACCTTGCACAGCCTCTCACTCTCACGCATGCCACTTCGTCGCCCGTGCTTTCCCGGAGTTGCGCGTCTATTGCCGAGGTTTCCCTGCGTCTAGTGCACCTGTGATTTCATTTTGGTGGCGTTGTCATGCGTTTGGTGGAAGTGGCAGGCGTGAGTACAAGGCTCACCGCCTTCTTTAGCACATGTGCCTCATAGTGCACAGCCTCTCACTCGCAGGCGTGCCACTACGGCCGCCGTGATCTGGCAGGAGGTGTGCGCCTACTCCCCAACTCCCCTGGGACTATCTACTTCACCCGGGAATAAGTTTTGGCCGCGTGGTGATGTGTTTCGTGGAAGTGGCAGGCGTGAGTACAAGGCTCAGCCCGTACACCTTGCACAGCCTCTCACTCTCACGCATGCCACTCCGTCGCCCGTGCTTTCCCGGAGTTGCGCGTCTATTGCCGAGGTTTCCCTGGGTCTAGTGCACCTGGGATTTCATTTTGGTGGCGTTGTCATGCGTTTGGTGGAAGTGGCATGCGTGAGTACAAGGCTCACCGCCTTCTTTAGCACATGTGCCTCATAGTGCACAGCCTCTTACTCGCAGGCGTGCCATTACGGCTGCCGCGACTTGGCAGGATGTGCGCGTCTACTGCCCAACTCCTCTGGGACTATCTACTGCACCCGGGAATAGCTTTTGGCCGCGTGGTGATGTGTTTCGTGGAAGTGGCAGGCGTGAGTACAAGGCTCACCGCCTTCTTTAGCACATGTGCCTCATAGTGCACAGCCTCTCACTCGCAGGCGTGCCACTACGGCTGCCGTGATTTGGCAGGAGGTGCCCGACTACTCTCCAACTCCCCTGGGACTATCTACTGCACCCGGGAATCCGTTTTGGCCGCGTGGTGATGTGTATCGTGGAAGTGGGCAGGCATGAGTACAAGGCTCAGCCGGTACACCTTGCACAGCCTCTCACTCTCACGCATGCCACTCCGTCGCCCGTGCTTTCCCGGAGTTGTGCGTCTATTGCCGAAGTTTCCCTGGGTCTAGTGCACCTGGGATTTCATTTTGGTGGCGTTGTCATGCGTTTGGTGGAAGTGGCAGGCGTGAGGACAAGGCTCACCGCCTTCTTTAGCACATGTGCCTCATAGTGCACAGCCTCTCACTCGCAGGCGTGCCACTACGGCCGCCGTGATTTGGCAGGAGGTGCCCGACTACTCTCCAACTCCCCTGGGACTATCTACTGCACCCGGGAATCCGTTTTGGCCGCGTGGTGATGTGTTTCGTGGAAGTGGCAGGCGTGAGTACAAGACTGACCGCCTTCTTTAGCACATGTGCCTCACAGTGCACAGCCTCTCAATTGTAGGCGTGCCACTACGGCTGCCGTGATTTGGCAGGAGGTGCCCGACTACTCTCCAACTCCCCTGGGACTATCTACTGCACCCGGGAACCCGTTCTTGCCGCGTAGTGATGTGTTTCGTGGAAGTGGCAGGCGTGAGTACAAGGCTCAGCCCTTACACCTTGCAAAGCCTCTCACTCTCACGCATGCCACTTCGTCGCCCATGCTTTCCCGGAGTTGCGCGTCTATTGCCGAGGTTTCCCTGGGTCTAGTGCACCTGGGATTTCATATTGGTGGCGTTGTCATGCGTTTGGTGGAAGTGGCAGGCGTGAGTACAAGGCTCACCGCCTTCTTTAGCACATGTGCCTCATAGTGCACAGCCTCTCACTCGCAGGCGTGCCACTACAGCTGCCGCGACTTGGCAGGTTGTGCGCGTCTACTGCCCAACTCCCCTGGGACTATCTACTGCACCCGGGAATAGCTTTTGGCCGCGTGGTGATGTGTTTCGTGGAAGTGGCAGGCGTGAGTACAAGGCTCACCGCCTTCTTTAGCACATGTGCCTCATATTTCACAGCCTCTCACTCGAAGGCGTGCCACTACGGCTGCCGTGATTTGGCAGGAGGTGCCCGACTACTCTCCAACTCCCCTGGGACTATCTACTGCACCCGGGAATCCGTTTTGGCCGCGTGGTGATGTGTATCGTGGAAGTGGGCAGGCATGAGTACAAGGCTCAGCCGGTACACCTTGCACAGCCTCTCACTCTCACGCATGCCACTCCGTCGCCCGTGCTTTCCCGGAGTTGTGCGTCTATTGCCGAGGTTTCCCTGCGTCTAGTGCACCTGGGATTTCATTTTGGTGGCGTTGTCATGCGTTTGGTGGAAGTGGCATGCGTGAGTACAAGGCTCACCGCCTTCTTTAGCACATGTGCCTCATAGTGCACAGTCTCTCACTCGCAGGCGTGCCACTACGGCCGCCGCGACTTGGCAGGATGTGCGCGTCTACTGCCCAACTCCCCTGGGACTATCTACTGCACCCGGGAATAGCTTTTGGCCGCGTGGTGATGTGTTTCGTGGAAGTGGCAGGCGTGAGTACAAGGCTCACCGCCTTCTTTAGCACATGTGCCTCATAGTGCACAGCCTCTCACTCGCAGGCGTGCCACTACGGCTGCCGTGATTTGGCAGGAGGTGCCCGACTACTCTCCAACTCCCCTGGGACTATCTACTGCACCCGGGAATCCGTTTTGGCCGCGTGGTGATGTGTATCGTGGAAGTGGGCAGGCATGAGTACAAGGCTCAGCCGGTACACCTTGCACAGCCTCTCACTCTCACGCATGCCACTCCGTCGCCCGTGCTTTCCCGGAGTTGTGCGTCTATTGCCGAGGTTTCCCTGGGTCTAGTGCACCTGGGATTTCATTTTGGTGGCGTTGTCATGCGTTTGATGGAAGTGGCAGGCTTGAGGACAAGGCTCACCGCCTTCATTAGCACATGTGCCTCATAGTGCACAGACTCTCACTCGCAGGCGTGCCACTACGGCCGCCGTGATTTGGCAGCAGGTGCCCGACTACTCTTCAACTCCCCTGGGACTATCTACTGCACCCGGGAATCCGTTTTGGCCGCGTGGTGATGTGTTTCGTGGAAGTGGCAGGCGTGAGTACAAGACTGACCGCCTTCTTTAGCACATGTGCCTCACAGTGCACAGCCTCTCAATTGCAGGCGTGCCACTACGGCTGCCGTGATTTGGCAGGAGGTGCCCGACTACTCTCCAACTCCCCTGGGACTATCTACTGCACCCGGGAACCCGTTCTTGCCGCGTAGTGATGTGTTTCGTGGAAGTGGCAGGCGTAAGTACAAGGCTCAGCCCTTACACCTTGCACAGCCTCTCACTCTCACGCATGCCACTTCGTCGCCCGTGCTTTCCCGGAGTTGCGCGTCTATTGCCGAGGTTTCCCTGCGTCTAGTGCACCTGGGATTTCATTTTGGTGGCGTTGTCATGCGTTTCGTGGAAGTGGCAGGCGTGAGTACAAGGCTCACCGCCTTCTTTAGCACATGTGCCTCATAGTGCACAGCCTCTCACTCGCAGGCGTGCCACTACGGCCGCCGTGATCTGGCAGGAGGTGCGCGCCTACTCCCCAACTCCCCTGGGACTATCTACTTCACCCGGGAATAAGTTTTGGCCGCGTGGTGATGTGTTTCGTGGAAGTGGCAGGCGTAAGTACAAGGCTCAGCCCGTACACCTTGCACAGCCTCTCACTCTCACGCATGCCACTCCGTCGCCCGTGCTTTCCCGGAGTTGCGCGTCTATTGCCGAGGTTTCCCTGGGTCTAGTGCACCTGGGATTTCATTTTGGTGGCGTTGTCATGCGTTTGGTGGAAGTGGCATGCGTGAGTACAAGGCTCACCGCCTTCTTTAGCACATGTGCCTCATAGTGCACAGCCTCTCACTCGCAGGCGTGCCACTACGGCTGCCGCGACTTGGCAGGATGTGCGCGTCTACTGCCCAACTCCCCTGGGACTATCTACTGCACCCGGGAATAGCTTTTGGCCGCGTGGTGATGTGTTTCGTGGAAGTGGCAGGCGTGAGTACAAGGCTCACCGCCTTCTTTAGCACATGTGCCTCATAGTGCACAGCCTCTCACTCGCAGGCGTGCCACTACGGCTGCCGTGATTTGGCAGGAGGTGCCCGACTACTCTCCAACTCCCCTGGGACTATCTACTGCACCCGGGAATCCGTTTTGGCCGCGTGGTGATGTGTATCGTGGAAGTGGGCAGGCATGAGTACAAGGCTCAGCCGGTACACCTTGCACAGCCTCTCACTCTCACGCATGCCACTCCGTCGCCCGTGCTTTCCCGGAGTTGTGCGTCTATTGCCGAGGTTTCCCTGGGTCTAGTGCACCTGGGATTTCATTTTGGTGGCGTTGTCATGCGTTTGGTGGAAGTGGCAGGCGTGAGGACAAGGCTCACCGCCTTCTTTAGCACATGTCCCTCATAGTGCACAGCCTCTCACTCGCAGGCGTGCCACTACGGCCGCCGTGATTTGGCAGGAGGTGCCCGACTACTCTCCAACTCCCCTGGGACTATCTACTGCACCCGGGAATCCGTTTTGGCCGCGTGGTGATGTGTTTCGTGGAAGTGGCAGGCGTGAGTACAAGACTGACCGCCTTCTTTAGCACATGTGCCTCACAGTGCACAGCCTCTCAATTGCAGGCGTGCCACTACGGCTGCCGTGATTTGGCAGGAGGTGCCCGACTACTCTCCAACTCCCCTGGGACTATCTACTGCACCCGGGAACCCGTTCTTGCCGCGTAGTGATGTGTTTCGTGGAAGTGGCAGGCGTGAGTACAAGGCTCAGCCCTTACACCTTGCAAAGCCTCTCACTCTCACGCATGCCACTTCGTCGCCCGTGCTTTCCCGGAGTTGCGCGTCTATTGCCGAGGTTTCCCTGGGTCTAGTGCACCTGGGATTTCATTTTGGTGGCGTTGTCATGCGTTTGGTGGAAGTGGCAGGCGTGAGTACAAGGCTCACCGCCTTCTTTAGCACATGTGCCTCATAGTGCACAGCCTCTCACTCGCAGGCGTGCCACTACGGCTGCCGCGACTTGGCAGGATGTGCGCGTCTACTGCCCAACTCCCCTGGGACTATCTACTGCACCCGGGAATAGCTTTTGGCCGCGTGGTGATGTGTTTCGTGGAAGTGGCAGGCGTGAGTACAAGGCTCACCGCCTTCTTTAGCACATGTGCCTCATAGTGCACAGCCTCTCACTCGCAGGCGTGCCACTACGGCTGCCGTGATTTGGCAGGAGGTGCCCGACTACTCTCCAACTCCCCTGGGACTATCTACTGCACCCGGGAATCCGTTTTGGCCGAGTGGTGATGTGTATCGTGGAAGTGGGCAGGCATGAGTACAAGGCTCAGCCGGTACACCTTGCACAGCCTCTCACTCTCACGCATGCCACTCCGTCGCCCGTGCTTTCCCGGAGTTGTGCGTCTATTGCCGAGGTTTCCCTGCGTCTAGTGCACCTGGGATTTCATTTTGGTGGCGTTGTCATGCGTTTGGTGGAAGTGGCATGCGTGAGTACAAGGCTCACCGCCTTCTTTAGCACATGTGCCTCATAGTGCACAGCCTCTCACTCGCAGGCGTGCCACTACGGCCGCCGCGACTTGGCAGGATGTGCGCGTCTACTGCCCAACTCCCCTGGGACTATCTACTGCACCCGGGAATAGCTTTTGGCCGCGTGGTGATGTGTTTCGTGGAAGTGGCAGGCGTGAGTACAAGGCTCACCGCCTTCTTTAGCACATGTGCCTCATAGTGCACAGCCTCTCACTCGCAGGCGTGCCACTACGGCTGCCGTGATTTGGCAGGAGGTGCCCGACTACTCTCCAACTCCCCTGGGACTATCTACTGCACCCGGGAATCCGTTTTGGCCGCGTGGTGATGTGTATCGTGGAAGTGGGCAGGCATGAGTACAAGGCTCAGCCGGTACACCTTGCACAGCCTCTCACTCTCACGCATGCCACTCCGTCGCCCGTGCTTTCCCGGAGTTGTGCGTCTATTGCCGAGGTTTCCCTGGGTCTAGTGCACCTGGGATTTCATTTTGGTGGCGTTGTCATGCGTTTGGTGGAAGTGGCAGGCGTGAGGACAAGGCTCACCGCCTTCTTTAGCACATGTGCCTCATAGTGCACAGACTCTCACTCGCAGGCGTGCCACTACGGCCGCCGTGATTTGGCAGGAGGTGCCCGACTACTCTCCAACTCCCCTGGGACTATCTACTGCACCCGGGAATCCGTTTTGGCCGCGTGGTGATGTGTTTCGTGGAAGTGGGAGGCGTGAGTACAAGACTGACCGCCTTCTTTAGCACATGTGCCTCACAGTGCACAGCCTCTCAATTGCAGGCGTGCCACTACGGCTGCCGTGATTTGGCAGGAGGTGCCCGACTACTCTCCAACTCCCCTGGGACTATCTACTGCACCCGGGAACCCGTTCTTGCCGCGTAGTGATGTGTTTCGTGGAAGTGGCAGGCGTGAGTACAAGGCTCAGCCCTTACACCTTGCACAGCCTCTCACTCTCACGCATGCCACTTCGTCGCCCGTGCTTTCCCGGAGTTGCGCGTCTATTGCCGAGGTTTCCCTGCGTCTAGTGAACCTGGGATTTCATTTTGGTGGCGTTGTCATGCGTTTGGTGGAAGTGGCAGGCGTGAGTACAAGGCTCACCGCCTTCTTTAGCACATGTGCCTCATAGTGCACAGCCTCTCACTCGCAGGCGTGCCACTACGGCCGCCGTGATCTGGCAGGAGGTGCGCGCCTACTCCCCAACTCCCCTGGGACTATCTACTTCACCCGGGAATAAGTTTTGGCCGCGTGGTGATGTGTTTCGTGGAAGTGGCAGGCGTGAGTACAAGGCTCAGCCCGTACACCTTGCACAGCCTCTCACTCTCACGCATGCCACTCCGTCGCCCGTGCTTTCCCGGAGTTGCGCGTCTATTGCCGAGGTTTCCCTGGGTCTAGTGCACCTGGGATTTCATTTTGGTGGCGTTGTCATGCGTTTGGTGGAAGTGGCATGCGTGAGTACAAGGCTCACCGCCTTCTTTAGCACATGTGCCTCATAGTGCACAGCCTCTCACTCGCAGGCGTGCCACTACGGCTGCCGCGACTTGGCAGGATGTGCGCGTCTACTGCCCAACTCCCCTGGGACTATCTACTGCACCCGGGAATAGCTTTTGGCCGCGTGGTGATGTGTTTCGTGGAAGTGGCAGGCGTGAGTACAAGGCTCACCGCCTTCTTTAGCACATGTGCCTCATAGTGCACAGCCTCTCACTCGCAGGCGTGCCACTACGGCTGCCGTGATTTGGCAGGAGGTGCCCTACTACTCTCCAACTCCCCTGGGACTATCTACTGCACCCGGGAATCCGTTTTGGCCGCGTGGTGATGTGTATCGTGGAAGTGGGCAGGCATGAGTACAAGGCTCAGCCGGTACACCTTGCACAGCCTCTCACTCTCACGCATGCCACTCCGTCGCCCGTGCTTTCCCGGAGTTGTGCGTCTATTGCCGAGGTTTCCCTGGGTCTAGTGCACCTGGGATTTCATTTTGGTGGCGTTGTCATGCGTTTGGTGGAAGTGGCAGGCGTGATGACAAGGCTCACCGCCTTCTTTAGCACATGTGCCTCATAGTGCACAGCCTCTCACTCGCAGGCGTGCCACTACGGCCGCCGTGATTTGGCAGGAGGTGCCCGACTACTCTCCAACTCCCCTGGGACTATCTACTGCACCCGGGAATCCGTTTTGGCCGCGTGGTGATGTGTTTCGTGGAAGTGGCAGGCGTGAGTACAAGACTGACCACCTTCTTTAGCACATGTGCCTCACAGTGCACAGCCTCTCAATTGCAGGCGTGCCACTACGGCTGCCGTGATTTGGCAGGAGGTGCCCGACTACTCTCCAACTCCCCTGGGACTATCTACTGCACCCGGGAACCCGTTCTTGCCGCGTAGTGATGTGTTTCGTGGAAGTGGCAGGCGTGAGTACAAGGCTCAGCCCTTACACCTTGCAAAGCCTCTCACTCTCACGCATGCCACTTCGTCGCCCGTGCTTTCCCGGAGTTGCGCGTCTATTGCCGAGGTTTCCCTGGGTCTAGTGCACCTGGGATTTCATTTTGGTGGCGTTGTCATGCGTTTGGTGGAAGTGGCAGGCGTGAGTACAAGGCTGACCGCCTTCTTTAGCACATGTGCCTCATAGTGCACAGCCTCTCACTCGCAGGCGTGCCACTACGGCTGCCGCGACTTGGCAGGATGTGCGCGTCTACTGCCCAACTCCCCTGGGACTATCTACTGCACCCGGGAATAGCTTTTGGCCGCGTGGTGATGTGTTTCGTGGAAGTGGCAGGCGTGAGTACAAGGCTCACCGCCTTCTTTAGCACATGTGCCTCATAGTGCACAGCCTCTCACTCGCAGGCGTGCCACTACGGCTGCCGTGATTTGGCAGGAGGTGCCCGACTACTCTCCAACTCCCCTGGGACTATCTACTGCACCCGGGAATCCGTTTTGGCCGCGTGGTGATGTGTATCGTGGAAGTGGGCAGGCATGAGTACAAGGCTCAGCCGGTACACCTTGCACAGCCTCTCACTCTCACGCATGCCACTCCGTCGCCCGTGCTTTCCCGGAGTTGTGCGTCTATTGCCGAGGTTTCCCTGCGTCTAGTGCACCTGGGATTTCATTTTGGTGGCGTTGTCATGCGTTTGGTGGAAGTGGCATGCGTGAGTACAAGGCTCACCGCCTTCTTTAGCACATGTGCCTCATAGTGCACAGCCTCTCACTCGCAGGCGTGCCACTACGGCCGCCGCGACTTGGCAGGATGTGCGCGTCTACTGCCCAACTCCCCTGGGACTATCTACTGCACCCGGGAATAGCTTTTGGCCGCGTGGTGATGTGTTTCGTGGAAGTGGCAGGCGTGAGTACAAGGCTCACCGCCTTCTTTAGCACATGTGCCTCATAGTGCACAGCCTCTCACTCGCAGGCGTGCCACTACGGCTGCCGTGATTTGGCAGGAGGTGCCCGATTACTCTCCAACTCCCCTGGGACTATCTACTGCACCCGGGAATCCGTTTTGGCCGCGTGGTGATGTGTATCGTGGAAGTGGGCAGGCATGAGTACAAGGCTCAGCCGGTACACCTTGCACAGCCTCTCACTCTCACGCATGCCACTCCGTCGCCCGTGCTTTCCCGGAGTTGTGCGTCTATTGCCGAGGTTTCCCTGGGTCTAGTGCACCTGGGATTTCATTTTGGTGGCGTTGTCATGCGTTTGGTGGAAGTGGCAGGCGTGAGGACAAGGCTCACCGCCTTCTTTAGCACATGTGCCTCATAGTGCACAGACTCTCACTCGCAGGCGTGCCACTACGGCCGCCGTGATTTGGCAGGAGGTGCCCGACTACTCTCTAACTCCCCTGGGACTATCTACTGCACCCGGGAATCCGTTTTGGCCGCGTGGTGATGTGTTTCGTGGAAGTGGGAGGCGTGAGTACAAGACTGACCGCCTTCTTTAGCACATGTGCCTCACAGTGCACAGCCTCTCAATTGCAGGCGTGCCACTACGGCTGCCGTGATTTGGCAGGAGGTGCCCGACTACTCTCCAACTCCCCTGGGACTATCTACTGCACCCGGGAACCCGTTCTTGCCGCGTAGTGATGTGTTTCGTGGAAGTGGCAGGCGTGAGTACAAGGCTCAGCCCTTACACCTTGCACAGCCTCTCACTCTCACGCATGCCACTTCGTCGCCCGTGCTTTCCCGGAGTTGCGCGTCTATTGCCGAGGTTTCCCTGCGTCTAGTGCACCTGGGATTTCATTTTGGTGGCGTTGTCATGCGTTTAGTGGAAGTGGCAGGCGTGAGTACAAGGCTCACCGCCTTCTTTAGCACATGTGCCTCATAGTGCACAGCCTCTCACTCGCAGGCGTGCCACTACGGCCGCTGTGATCTGGCAGGAGGTGCGCGCCTACTCCCCAACTCCCCTGGGACTATCTACTTCACCCGGGAATAAGTTTTGACCGCGTGGTGATGTGTTTCGTGGAAGTGGCAGGCGTGAGTACAAGGCTCAGCCCGTACACCTTCCACAGCCTCTCACTCTCACGCATGCCACTCCGTCGCCCGTGCTTTCCCGGAGTTGCGCGTCTATTGCCGAGGTTTCCCTGGGTCTAGTGCACCTGGGATTTCATTTTGGTGGCGTTGTCATGCGTTTGGTGGAAGTGGCATGCGTGAGTACAAGGCTCACCGCCTTCTTTAGCACATGTGCCTCATAGTGCACAGCCTCTCACTCGCAGGCGTGCCACTACGGCTGCCGCGACTTGGCAGGATGTGCGCGTCTACTGCCCAACTCCCCTGGGACTATCTACTGCACCCGGGAATAGCTTTTGGCCGCGTGGTGATGTGTTTCGTGGAAGTGGCAGGCGTGAGTACAAGGCTCACCGCCTTCTTTAGCACATGTGCCTCATAGTGCACAGCCTCTCACTCGCAGGCGTGCCACTACGGCTGCCGTGATTTGGCAGGAGGTGCCCGACTACTCTCCAACTCCCCTGGGACTATCTACTGCACCCGGGAATCCGTTTTGGCCGCGTGGTGATGTGTATCGTGGAAGTGGGCAGGCATGAGTACAAGGCTCAGCCGGTACACCTTGCACAGCCTCTCACTCTCACGCATGCCACTCCGTCGCCCGTGCTTTCCCGGAGTTGTGCGTCTATTGCCGAGGTTTCCCTGGGTCTAGTGCACCTGGGATTTCATTTTGGTGGCGTTGTCATGCGTTTGGTGGAAGTGGCAGGCGTGAGGACAAGGCTCACCGCCTTCTTTAGCACATGTCCCTCATAGTGCACAGCCTCTCACTCGCAGGCGTGCCACTACGGCCGCCGTGATTTGGCAGGAGGTGCCCGACTACTCTCCAACTCCCCTGGGACTATCTACTGCACCCGGGAATCCGTTTTGGCCGCGTGGTGATGTGTTTCGTGGAAGTGGCAGGCGTGAGTACAAGACTGACCGCCTTCTTTAGCACATGTGCCTCACAGTGCACAGCCTCTCAATTGCAGGCGTGCCACTACGGCTGCCGTGATTTGGCAGGAGGTGCCCGACTACTCTCCAACTCCCCTGGGACTATCTACTGCACCCGGGAACCCGTTCTTGCCGCGTAGTGATGTGTTTCGTGGAAGTGGCAGGCGTGAGTACAAGGCTCAGCCCTTACACCTTGCAAAGCCTCTCACTCTCACGCATGCCACTTCGTCGCCCGTGCTTTCCCGGAGTTGCGCGTCTATTGCCGAGGTTTCCCTGGGTCTAGTGCACCTGGGATTTCATTTTGGTGGCGTTGTCATGCGTTTGGTGGAAGTGGCAGGCGTGAGTACAAGGCTCACCGCCTTCTTTAGCACATGTGCCTCATAGTGCACAGCCTCTCACTCGCAGGCGTGCAACTACGGCTGCCGCGACTTGGCAGGATGTGCGCGTCTACTGCCCAACTCCCCTGGGACTATCTACTGCACCCGGGAATAGCTTTTGGCCGCGTGGTGATGTGTTTCGTGGAAGTGGCAGGCGTGAGTACAAGGCTCACCGCCTTCTTTAGCACATGTGCCTCATAGTGCACAGCCTCTCACTCGCAGGCGTGCCACTACGGCTGCCGTGATTTGGCAGGAGGTGCCCGACTACTCTCCAACTCCCCTGGGACTATCTACTGCACCCGGGAATCCGTTTTGGCCGCGTGGTGATGTGTATCGTGGAAGTGGGCAGGCATGAGTACAAGGCTCAGCCGGTACACCTTGCACAGCCTCTCACTCTCACGCATGCCACTCCGTCGCCCGTGCTTTCCCGGAGTTGTGCGTCTATTGCCGAGGTTTCCCTGCGTCTAGTGCACCTGGGATTTCATTTTGGTGGCGTTGTCATGCGTTTGGTGGAAGTGGCATGCGTGAGTACAAGGCTCACCGCCTTCTTTAGCACATGTGCCTCATAGTGCACAGCCTCTCACTCGCAGGCGTGCCACTACGGCCGCCGCGACTTGGCAGGATGTGCGCGTCTACTGCCCAACTCCCCTGGGACTATCTACTGCACCCGGGAATAGCTTTTGGCCGCGTGGTGATGTGTTTCGTGGAAGTGGCAGGCGTGAGTACAAGGCTCACCGCCTTCTTTAGCACATGTGCCTCATAGTGCACAGCCTCTCACTCGCAGGCGTGCCACTACGGCTGCCGTGATTTGGCAGGAGGTGCCCGACTACTCTCCAACTCCCCTGGGACTATCTACTGCACCCGGGAATCCGTTTTGGCCGCGTGGTGATGTGTATCGTGGAAGTGGGCAGGCATGAGTACAAGGCTTAGCCGGTACACCTTGCACAGCCTCTCACTCTCACGCATGCCACTCCGTCGCCCGTGCTTTCCCGGAGTTGTGCGTCTATTGCCGAGGTTTCCCTGGGTCTAGTGCACCTGGGATTTCATTTTGGTGGCGTTGTCATGCGTTTGGTGGAAGTGGCAGGCGTGAGGACAAGGCTCACCGCCTTCTTTAGCACATGTGCCTCATAGTGCACAGACTCTCACTCGCAGGCGTGCCACTACGGCCGCCGTGATTTGGCAGGAGGTGCCCGACTACTCTCCAACTCCCCTGGGACTATCTACTGCACCCGGGAATCCGTTTTGGCCGCGTGGTGATGTGTTTCGTGGAAGTGGGAGGCGTGAGTACAAGACTGACCGCCTTCTTTAGCACATGTGCCTCACAGTGCACAGCCTCTCAATTGCAGGCGTGCCACTACGGCTGCCGTGATTTGGCAGGAGGTGCCCGACTACTCTCCAACTTCCCTGGGACTATCTACTGCACCCGGGAACCCGTTCTTGCCGCGTAGTGATGTGTTTCGTGGAAGTGGCAGGCGTGAGTACAAGGCTCAGCCCTTACACCTTGCACAGCCTCTCACTCTCACGCATGCCACTCCGTCGCCCGTGCTTTCCCGGAGTTGTGCGTCTCTTGCCGAGGTTTCCCTGGGTCTAGTGCACCTGGGATTTCATTTTGGTGGCGTTGTCATGCGTTTGGTGGAAGTGGCAGGCGTGAGGACAAGGCTCACCGCCTTCTTTAGCACATGTGCCTCATAGTGCACAGCCTCTCACTCGCAGGCGTGCCACTACGGCCGCCGTGATTTGGCAGGAGGTGCCCGACTACTCTCCAACTCCCCTGGGGCTATCTACTGCACCCGGGAATCCGTTTTGGCCGCGTGGTGATGTGTTTCGTGGAAGTGGCAGGCGTGAGTACAAGACTGACCGCCTTCTTTAGCACATGTGCCTCACAGTGCACAGCCTCTCAATTGCAGGCGTGCCACTACGGCTGCAATGATTTGGCAGGAGGTGCCCGACTACTCTCCAACTCCCCTGGGACTATCTACTGCACCCGGGAACCCGTTCTTGCCTCGTAGTGATGTGTTTCGTGGAAGTGGCAGGCGTGAGTACAAGGCTCAGCCCTTACACCTTGCAAAGCCTCTCACTCTCACGCATGCCACTTCGTCGCCCGTGCTTTCCCGGAGTTGCGCGTCTATTGCCGAGGTTTCCCTGGGTCTAGTGCACCTGGGATTTCATTTTGGTGGCGTTGTCATGCGTTTGGTGGAAGTGGCAGGCGTGAGTACAAGGCTCACCGCCTTCTTTAGCACATGTGCCTCATAGTGCACAGCCTCTCACTCGCAGGCGTGCCACTACGGCTGCCGCGACTTGGCAGGATGTGCGCGTCTACTGCCCAACTCCCCTGGGACTATCTACTGCACCCGGGAATAGCTTTTGGCCGCGTGGTGATGTTTTTCGTGGAAGTGGCAGGCGTGAGTACAAGGCTCACCGCCTTCTTTAGCACATGTGCCTCATAGGGCACAGCCTCTCACTCGCAGGCGTGCCACTACGGCTGCCGTGATTTGGCAGGAGGTGCCCGACTACTCTCCAACTCCCCTGGGACTATCTACTGCACCCGGGAATCCGTTTTGGCCGCGTGGTGATGTGTATCGTGGAAGTGGGCAGGCATGAGTACAAGGCTCAGCCGGTACACCTTGCACAGCCTCTCACTCTCACGCATGCCACTCCGTCGCCCGTGCTTTCCCGGAGTTGTGCGTCTATTGCCGAGGTTTCCCTGCGTCTAATGCACCTGGGATTTCATTTTGGTGGCGTTGTCATGCGTTTGGTGGAAGTGGCATGCGTGAGTACAAGGCTCACCGCCTTCTTTAGCACATGTGCCTCATAGTGCACAGCCTCTCACTCGCAGGCGTGCCACTACGGCCGCCGCGACTTGGCAGGATGTGCGCGTCTACTGCCCAACTCCCCTGGGACTATCTACTGCACCCGGGAATAGCTTTTGGCCGCGTGGTGATGTGTTTCGTGGAAGTGGCAGGCGTGAGTACAAGGCTCACCGCCTTCTTTAGCACATGTGCCTCATAGTGCACAGCCTCTCACTCGCAGGCGTGCCACTACGGCTGCCGTGATTTGGCAGGAGGTGCCCGACTACTCTCCAACTCCCCTGGGACTATCTACTGCACCCGGGAATCCGTTTTGGCCGCGTGGTGATGTGTATCGTGGAAGTGGGCAGGCATGAGTACAAGGCTCAGCCGGTACACCTTGCACAGCCTCTCACTCTCACGCATGCCACTCCGTCGCCCGTGCTTTCCCGGAGTTGTGCGTCTATTGCCGAGGTTTCCCTGGGTCTAGTGCACCTGGGATTTCATTTTGGTGGCGTTGTCATGCGTTTGGTGGAAGTGGCAGGCGTGAGGACAAGGCTCACCGCCTTCTTTAGCACATGTGCCTCATAGTGCACAGACTCTCACTCGCAGGCGTGCCACTACGGCCGCCGTGATTTGGCAGGAGGTGCCCGACTACTCTCCAACTCCCCTGGGACTATCTACTGCACCCGGGAATCCGTTTTGGCCGCGTGGTGATGTGTTTCGTGGAAGTGGGAGGCGTGAGTACAAGACTGACCGCCTTCTTTAGCACATGTGCCTCACAGTGCACAGCCTCTCAATTGCAGGCGTGCCACTACGGCTGCCGTTATTTGGCAGGAGGTGCCCGACTACTCTCCAACTCCCCTGGGACTATCTACTGCACCCGGGAACCCGTTCTTGCCGCGTAGTGATGTGTTTCGTGGAAGTGGCAGGCGTGAGTACAAGGCTCAGCCCTTACACCTTGCACAGCCTCTCACTCTCACGCATTTCACTTCGTCGCCCGTGCTTTCCCGGAGTTGCGCGTCTATTGCCGAGGTTTCCCCGCGTCTAGTGCACCTGGGATTTCATTTTGGTGGCGTTGTCATGCGTTTGGTGGAAGTGGCAGGCGTGAGTACAAGGCTCACCGCCTTCTTTAGCACATGTGCCTCATAGTGCACAGCCTCTCACTCGCAGGCGTGCCACTACGGCCGCCGTGATCTGGCAGGAGGTGCGCGCCTACTCCCCAACTCCCCTGGGACTATCTACTTCACCCGGGAATAAGTTTTGGCCGCGTGGTGATGTGTTTCGTGGAAGTGGCAGGCGTGAGTACAAGGCTCAGCCCGTACACCTTGCACAGCCTCTCACTCTCACGCATGCCACTCCGTCGCCCGTGCTTTCCCGGAGTTGCGCGTCTATTGCCGAGGTTTCCCTGGGTCTAGTGCACCTGGGATTTCATTTTGGTGGCGTTGTCATGCGTTTGGTGGAAGTGGCATGCGTGAGTACAAGGCTCACCGCCTTCTTTAGCACATGTGCCTAATAGTGCACAGCCTCTCACTCGCAGGCGTGCCACTACGTCTGCCGCGACTTGGCAGGATGTGCGCGTCTACTGCCCAACTCCCCTGGGACTATCTACTGCACCCGGGAAGAGCTTTTGGCCGCGTGGTGATGTGTTTCGTGGAAGTGGCAGGCGTGAGTACAAGGCTCACCGCCTTCTTTAGCACATGTGCCTCATAGTGCACAGCCTCTCACTCGCAGGCGTGCCACTACGGCTGCCGTGATTTGGGAGGAGGTGCGCGTCTACTGCCCAACTCCCCTGGGACTATCTACTGCACCCGGGAATAGCTTTTGGCCGCGTGGTGATGTGTTTCGTGGAAGTGGCAGGCGTGAGTACAAGGCTCACCGCCTTCTTTAGCACATGTGCCTCATAGTGCACAGCCTCTCACTCGCAGGCGTGCCACTACGGCTGCCGTGATTTGGCAGGAGGTGCCCGACTACTCTCCAACTCCCCTGGGACTATCTACTGCACCCGGGAATCCGTTTTGGCCGCGTGGTGATGTGTATCGTGGAAGTGGGCAGGCATGAGTACAAGGCTCAGCCGGTACACCTTGCACAGCCTCTCACTCTCACGCATGCCACTCCGTCGCCCGTGCTTTCCCGGAGTTGTGCGTCTATTGCCGAGGTTTCCCTGGGTCTAGTGCACCTGGGATTTCATTTTGGTGGCGTTGTCATGCGTTTGGTGGAAGTGGCAGGCGTGAGGACAAGGCTCACCGCCTTCTTTAGCACATGTGCCTCATAGTGCACAGCCTCTCACTCGCAGGCGTGCCACTACGGCCGCCGTGATTTGGCAGGAGGTGCCCGACTACTCTCCAACTCCCCTGGGACTATCTACTGCACCCGGGAATCCGTTTTGGCCGCGTGGTGATGTGTTTCGTGGAAGTGGCAGGCGTGAGTACAAGACTGACCGCCTTCTTTAGCACATGTGCCTCACAGTGCACAGCCTCTCAATTGCAGGCGTGCCACTACGGCTGCCGTGATTTGGCAGGAGGTGCCCGACTACTCTCCAACTCCCCTGGGACTATCTACTGCACCCGGGAACCCGTTCTTGCCGCGTAGTGATGTGTTTCGTGGAAGTGGCAGGCGTGAGTACAAGGCTCAGCCCTTACACCTTGCACAGCCTCTCACTCTCACGCATGCCACTTCGTCGCCCGTGCTTTCCCGGAGTTGCGCGTCTATTGCCGAGGTTTCCCTGCGTCTAGTGCACCTGGGATTTCATTTTGGTGGCGTTGTCATGCGTTTGGTGGAAGTGGCAGGCGTGAGTACAAGGCTCACCGCCTTCTTTAGCACATGTGCCTCATAGTGCACAGCCTCTCACTCGCAGGCGTGCCACTACGGCCGCCGTGATCTGGCAGGAGGTGCGCGCCTACTCCCCAACTCCCCTGGGACTATCTACTTCACCCGGGAATAAGCTTTGGCCGCGTGGTGATGTGTTTCGTGGAAGTGGCAGGCGTGAGTACAAGGCTCAGCCCGTACACCTTGCACAGCCTCTCACTCTCACGCATGCCACTCCGTCGCCCGTGCTTTCCCGGAGTTGCGCGTCTATTGCCGAGGTTTCCCTGGGTCTAGTGCACCTGGGATTTCATTTTGGTGGCGTTGTCATGCGTTTGGTGGAAGTGGCATGCGTGAGTACAAGGCTCACCGCCTTCTTTAGCACATGTGCCTCATAGTGCACAGCCTCTCACTCGCAGGCGTGCCACTACGGCTGCCGCGACTTGGCAGGATGTGCGCGTCTACTGCCCAACTCCCCTGGGACTATCTACTGCACCCGGGAATAGCTTTTGGCCGCGTGGTGATGTGTTTCGTGGAAGTGGCAGGCGTGAGTACAAGGCTCACCGCCTTCTTTAGCACATGTGCCTCATAGTGCACAGCCTCTCACTCGCAGGCGTGCCACTACGGCTGCCGTGATTTGGCAGGAGGTGCCCGACTACTCTCCAACTCCCCTGGGACTATCTACTGCACCCGGGAATCCGTTTTGGCCGCGTGGTGATGTGTATCGTGGAAGTGGGCAGGCATGAGTACAAGGCTCAGCCGGTACACCTTGCACAGCCTCTCACTCTCACGCATGCCACTCCGTCGCCCGTGCTTTCCCGGAGTTGTGCGTCTATTGCCGAGGTTTCCCTGCGTCTAGTGCACCTGGGATTTCATTTTGGTGGCGTTGTCATGCGTTTGGTGGAAGTGGCATGCGTGAGTACAAGGCTCACCGCCTTCTTTAGCACATGTGCCTCATAGTGCACAGCCTCTCACTCGCAGGCGTGCCACTACGGCCGCCGCGACTTGGCAGGATGTGCGCGTCTACTCCCCAACTCCCCTGGGACTATCTACTGCACCCGGGAATAGCTTTTGGCCGCGTGGTGATGTGTTTCGTGGAAGTGGCAGGCGTGAGTACAAGGCTCACCGCCTTCTTTAGCACATGTGCCTCATAGTGCACAGCCTCTCACTCGCAGGCGTGCCACTACGGCTGCCGTGATTTGGCAGGAGGTGCCCGACTACTCTCCAACTCCCTTGGGACTATCTACTGCACCCGGGAATCCGTTTTGGCCGCGTGGTGATGTGTATCGTGGAAGTGGGCAGGCATGAGTACAAGGCTCAGCCGGTACACCTTGCACAGCCTCTCACTCTCACGCATGCCACTCCGTCGCCCGTGCTTTCCCGGAGTTGTGCGTCTATTGCCGAGGTTTCCCTGGGTCTAGTGCACCTGGGATTTCATTTTGGTGGCGTTGTCATGCGTTTGGTGGAAGTGGCAGGCGTGAGGACAAGGCTCACCGCCTTCTTTAGCACATGTGCCTCATAGTGCACAGCCTCTCACTCGCAGGCGTGCCACTACGGCCGCCGTGATTTGGCAGGAGGTGCCCGACTACTCTCCAACTCCCCTGGGACTATCTACTGCACCCGGGAATCCGTTTTGGCCGCGTGGTGATGTGTTTCGTGGAAGTGGCAGGCGTGAGTACAAGACTGACCGCCTTCTTTAGCACATGTGCCTCACAGTGCACAGCCTCTCAATTGCAGGCGTGCCACTACGGCTGCCGTGATTTGGCAGGAGGTGCCCGACTACTCTCCAACTCCCCTGGGACTATCTACTGCACCCGGGAACCCGTTCTTGCCGCGTAGTGATGTGTTTCGTGGAAGTGGCAGGCGTGAGTACAAGGCTCAGCCCTTACACCTTGCACAGCCTCTCACTCTCACGCATGCCACTTCGTCGCCCGTGCTTTCCCGGAGTTGCGCGTCTATTGCCGAGGTTTCCCTGCGTCTAGTGCACCTGGGATTTCATTTTGGTGGCGTTGTCATGCGTTTGGTGGAAGTGGCAGGCGTGAGTACAAGGCTCACCGCCTTCTTTAGCACATGTGCCTCATAGTGCACAGCCTCTCACTCGCAGGCGTGCCACTACGGCCGCCGTGATCTGGCAGGAGGTGCGCGCCTACTCCCCAACTCCCCTGGGACTATCTACTTCACCCGGGAATAAGTTTTGGCCGCGTGGTGATGTGTTTCGTGGAAGTGGCAGGCGTGAGTACAAGGCTCAGCCCGTACACCTTGCACAGCCTCTCACTCTCACGCATGCCACTCCGTCGCCCGTGCTTTCCCGGAGTTGCGCGTCTATTGCCGAGGTTTCCCTGGGTCTAGTGCACCTGGGATTTCATTTTGGTGGCGTTGTCATGCGTTTGGTGGAAGTGGCATGCGTGAGTACAAGGCTCACCGCCTTCTTTAGCACATGTGCCTCATAGTGCACAGCCTCTCACTCGCAGGCGTGCCACTACGGCTGCCGCGACTTGGCAGGATGTGCGCGTCTACTGCCCAACTCCCCTGGGACTATCTACTGCACCCGGGAATAGCTTTTGGCCGCGTGGTGATGTGTTTCGTGGAAGTGGCAGGCGTGAGTACAAGGCTCACCGCCTTCTTTAGCACATGTGCCTCATAGTGCATAGCCTCTCACTCGCAGGCGTGCCACTACGGCTGCCGTGATTTGGCAGGAGGTGCCCGACTACTCTCCAACTCCCCTGGGACTATCTACTGCACCCGGGAATCCGTTTTGGCCGCGTGGTGATGTGTATCGTGGAAGTGGGCAGGCATGAGTACAAGGCTCAGCCGGTACACCTTGCACAGCCTCTCACTCTCACGCATGCCACTCCGTCGCCCGTGCTTTCCCGGAGTTGTGCGTCTATTGCCGAGGTTTCCCTGCGTCTAGTGCACCTGGGATTTCATTTTGGTGGCGTTGTCATGCGTTTGGTGGAAGTGGCATGCGTGAGTACAAGGCTCACCGCCTTCTTTAGCACATGTGCCTCATAGTGCACAGCCTCTCACTCGCAGGCGTGCCACTACGGCCGCCGCGACTTGGCAGGATGTGCGCGTCTACTGCCCAACTCCCCTGGGACTATCTACTGCACCCGGGAATAGCTTTTGGCCGCGTGGTGATGTGTTTCGTGGAAGTGGCAGGCGTGAGTACAAGGCTCACCGCCTTCTTTAGCACATGTGCCTCATAGTGCACAGCCTCTCACTCGCAGGCGTGCCACTACGGCTGCCGTGATTTGGCAGGAGGTGCCCGACTACTCTCCAACTCCCCTGGGACTATCTACTGCACCCGGGAATCCGTTTTGGCCGCGTGGTGATGTGTATCGTGGAAGTGGGCAGGCATGAGTACAAGGCTCAGCCGGTACACCTTGCACAGTCTCTCACTCTCACGCATGCCACTTCGTCGCCCGTGCTTTCCCGGAGTTGCGCGTCTATTGCCGAGGTTTCCCTGGGTCTAGTGCACCTGGGATTTCATTTTGGTGGCGTTGTCATGCGTTTGGTGGAAGTGGCAGGCGTGAGTACAAGGCTCACCGCCTTCTTTAGCACATGTGCCTCATAGTGCACAGCCTCTCACTCGCAGGCGTGCCACTACGGCCGCCGCGACTTGGCAGGATGTGCGCGTCTACTGCCCAACTCCCCTGGGACTATCTACTGCACCCGGGAATAGCTTTTGGCCGCGTGGTGATGTGTTTCGTGGAAGTGGCAGGCGTGAGTACAAGGCTCACCGCCTTCTTTAGCACATGTGCCTCATAGTGCACAGCCTCTCACTCGCAGGCGTGCCACTACGGCTGCCGTGATTTGGCAGGAGGTGCCCGACTACTCTCCAACTCCCTTGGGACTATCTACTGCACCCGGGAATCCGTTTTGGCCGCGTGGTGATGTGTATCGTGGAAGTGGGCAGGCATGAGTACAAGGCTCAGCCGGTACACCTTGCACAGCCTCTCACTCTCACGCATGCCACTCCGTCGCCCGTGCTTTCCCGGAGTTGTGCGTCTATTGCCGAGGTTTCCCTGGGTCTAGTGCACCTGGGATTTCATTTTGGTGGCGTTGTCATGCGTTTGGTGGAAGTGGCAGGCGTGAGGACAAGGCTCACCGCCTTCTTTAGCACATGTGCCTCATAGTGCACAGCCTCTCACTCGCAGGCGTGCCACTACGGCCGCCGTGATTTGGCAGGAGGTGCCCGACTACTCTCCAACTCCCCTGGGACTATCTACTGCACCCGGGAATCCGTTTTGGCCGCGTGGTGATGTGTTTCGTGGAAGTGGCAGGCGTGAGTACAAGACTGACCGCCTTCTTTAGCACATGTGCCTCACAGTGCACAGCCTCTCAATTGCAGGCGTGCCACTACGGCTGCCGTGATTTGGCAGGAGGTGCCCGACTACTCTCCAACTCCCCTGGGACTATCTACTGCACCCGGGAACCCGTTCTTGCCGCGTAGTGATGTGTTTCGTGGAAGTGGCAGGCGTGAGTACAAGGCTCAGCCCTTACACCTTGCACAGCCTCTCACTCTCACGCATGCCACTTCGTCGCCCGTGCTTTCCCGGAGTTGCGCGTCTATTGCCGAGGTTTCCCTGCGTCTAGTGCACCTGGGATTTCATTTTGGTGGCGTTGTCATGCGTTTGGTGGAAGTGGCAGGCGTGAGTACAAGGCTCACCGCCTTCTTTAGCACATGTGCCTCATAGTGCACAGCCTCTCACTCGCAGGCGTGCCACTACGGCCGCCGTGATCTGGCAGGAGGTGCGCGCCTACTCCCCAACTCCCCTGGGACTATCTACTTCACCCGGGAATAAGTTTTGGCCGCGTGGTGATGTGTTTCGTGGAAGTGGCAGGCGTGAGTACAAGGCTCAGCCCGTACACCTTGCACAGCCTCTCACTCTCACGCATGCCACTCCGTCGCCCGTGCTTTCCCGGAGTTGCGCGTCTATTGCCGAGGTTTCCCTGGGTCTAGTGCACCTGGGATTTCATTTTGGTGGCGTTGTCATGCGTTTGGTGGAAGTGGCATGCGTGAGTACAAGGCTCACCGCCTTCTTTAGCACATGTGCCTCATAGTGCACAGCCTCTCACTCGCAGGCGTGCCACTACGGCTGCCGCGACTTGGCAGGATGTGCGCGTCTACTGCCCAACTCCCCTGGGACTATCTACTGCACCCGGGAATAGCTTTTGGCCGCGTGGTGATGTGTTTCGTGGAAGTGGCAGGCGTGAGTACAAGGCTCACCGCCTTCTTTAGCACATGTGCCTCATAGTGCACAGCCTCTCACTCGCAGGCGTGCCACTACGGCTGCCATGATTTGGCAGGAGGTGCCCGACTACTCTCCAACTCCCCTGGGACTATCTACTGCACCCGGGAATCCGTTTTGGCCGCGTGGTGATGTGTATCGTGGAAGTGGGCAGGCATGAGTACAAGGCTCAGCCGGTACACCTTGCACAGCCTCTCACTCTCACGCATGCCACTCCGTCGCCCGTGCTTTCCCGGAGTTGTGCGTCTATTGCCGAGGTTTCCCTGCGTCTAGTGCACCTGGGATTTCATTTTGGTGGCGTTGTCATGCGTTTGGTGGAAGTGGCATGCGTGAGTACAAGGCTCACCGCCTTCTTTAGCACATGTGCCTCATAGTGCACAGCCTCTCACTCGCAGGCGTGCCACTACGGCCGCCGCGACTTGGCAGGATGTGCGCGTCTACTGCCCAACTCCCCTGGGACTATCTACTGCACCCGGGAATAGCTTTTGGCCGCGTGGTGATGTGTTTCGTGGAAGTGGCAGGCGTGAGTACAAGGCTCACCGCCTTATTTAGCACATGTGCCTCATAGTGCACAGCCTCTCACTCGCAGGCGTGCCACTACGGCTGCCGTGATTTGGCAGGAGGTGCCCGACTACTCTCCAACTCCCCTGGGACTATCTACTGCACCCGGGAATCCGTTTTGGCCGCGTGGTGATGTGTATCGTGGAAGTGGGCAGGCATGAGTACAAGGCTCAGCCGGTACACCTTGCACAGCCTCTCACTCTCACGCATGCCACTCCGTCGCCCGTGCTTTCCCGGAGTTGTGCGTCTATTGCCGAGGTTTCCCTGGGTCTAGTGCACCTGGGATTTCATTTTGGTGGCGTTGTCATGCGTTTGGTGGAAGTGGCAGGCGTGAGGACAAGGCTCACCGCCTTCTTTAGCACATGTGCCTCATAGTGCACAGCCTCTCACTCGCAGGCGTGCCACTACGGCCGCCGTGATTTGGCAGGAGGTGCCCGACTACTCTCCAACTCCCCTGGGACTATCTACTGCACCCGGGAATCCGTTTTGGCCGCGTGGTGATGTGTTTCGTGGAAGTGGCAGGCGTGAGTACAAGACTGACCGCCTTCTTTAGCACATGTGCCTCACAGTGCACAGCCTCTCAATTGCAGGCGTGCCACTACGGCTGCCGTGATTTGGCAGGAGGTGCCCGACTACTCTCCAACTCCCCTGGGACTATCTACTGCACCCGGGAACCCGTTCTTGCCGCGTAGTGATGTGTTTCGTGGAAGTGGCAGGCGTGAGTACAAGGCTCAGCCCTTACACCTTGCACAGCCTCTCACTCTCACGCATGCCACTTCGTCGCCCGTGCTTTCCCGGAGTTGCGCGTCTATTGCCGAGGTTTCCCTGCGTCTAGTGCACCTGGGATTTCATTTTGGTGGCGTTGTCATGCGTTTGGTGGAAGTGGCAGGCGTGAGTACAAGGCTCACCGCCTTCTTTAGCACATGTGCCTCATAGTGCACAGCCTCTCACTCGCAGGCGTGCCACTACGGCCGCCGTGATCTGGCAGGAGGTGCGCGCCTACTCCCCAACTCCCCTGGGACTATCTACTTCACCCGGGAATAAGTTTTGGCCGCGTGGTGATGTGTTTCGTGGAAGTGGCAGGCGTGAGTACAAGGCTCAGCCCGTACACCTTGCACAGCCTCTCACTCTCACGCATGCCACTCCGTCGCCCGTGCTTTCCCGGAGTTGCGCGTCTATTGCCGAGGTTTCCCTGGGTCTAGTGCACCTGGGATTTCATTTTGGTGGCGTTGTCATGCGTTTGGTGGAAGTGGCATGCGTGAGTACAAGGCTCACCGCCTTCTTTAGCACATGTGCCTCATAGTGCACAGCCTCTCACTCGCAGGCGTGCCACTACGGCTGCCGCGACTTGGCAGGATGTGCGCGTCTACTGCCCAACTCCCCTGGGACTATCTACTGCACCCGGGAATAGCTTTTGGCCGCGTGGTGATGTGTTTCGTGGAAGTGGCAGGCGTGAGTACAAGGCTCACCGCCTTCTTTAGCACATGTGCCTCATAGTGCACAGCCTCTCACTCGCAGGCGTGCCACTACGGCTGCCGTGATTTGGCAGGAGGTGCCCGACTACTCTCCAACTCCCCTGGGACTATCTACTGCACCCGGGAATCCGTTTTGGCCGCGTGGTGATGTGTATCGTGGAAGTGGGCAGGCATGAGTACAAGGCTCAGCCGGTACACCTTGCACAGCCTCTCACTCTCACGCATGCCACTCCGTCGCCCGTGCTTTCCCGGAGTTGTGCGTCTATTGCCGAGGTTTCCCTGCGTCTAGTGCACCTGGGATTTCATTTTGGTGGCGTTGTCATGCGTTTGGTGGAAGTGGCATGCGTGAGTACAAGGCTCACCGCCTTCTTTAGCACATGTG
The DNA here is from genome assembly GCF_964205215.1 of Stylophora pistillata. Lineage (NCBI taxonomy): Eukaryota > Metazoa > Cnidaria > Anthozoa > Scleractinia > Pocilloporidae > Stylophora > Stylophora pistillata. Next base: position 1,012,553 of record NC_142521.1, on the reverse strand, counting down.
CCTCATAGTGCACAGCCTCTCACTCGCAGGCGTGCCACTACGGCCGCCGCGACTTGGCAGGATGTGCGCGTCTACTCCCCAACTCCCCTGGGACTATCTACTGCACCCGGGAATAGCTTTTGGCCGCGTGGTGATGTGTTTCGTGGAAGTGGCAGGCGTGAGTACAAGGCTCACCGCCTTCTTTAGCACATGTGCCTCATAGTGCACAGCCTCTCACTCGCAGGCGTGCCACTACGGCTGCCGTGATTTGGCAGGAGGTGCCCGACTACTCTCCAACTCCCCTGGGACTATCTACTGCACCCGGGAATCCGTTTTGGCCGCGTGGTGATGTGTATCGTGGAAGTGGGCAGGCATGAGTACAAGGCTCAGCCGGTACACCTTGCACAGCCTCTCACTCTCACGCATGCCACTCCGTCGCCCGTGCTTTCCCGGAGTTGTGCGTCTATTGCCGAGGTTTCCCTGGGTCTAGTGCACCTGGGATTTCATTTTGGTGGCGTTGTCATGCGTTTGGTGGAAGTGGCAGGCGTGAGGACAAGGCTCACCGCCTTCTTTAGCACATGTGCCTCATAGTGCACAGCCTCTCACTCGCAGGCGTGCCACTACGGCCGCCGTGATTTGGCAGGAGGTGCCCGACTACTCTCCAACTCCCCTGGGACTATCTACTGCACCCGGGAATCCGTTTTGGCCGCGTGGTGATGTGTTTCGTGGAAGTGGCAGGCGTGAGTACAAGACTGACCGCCTTCTTTAGCACATGTGCCTCACAGTGCACAGCCTCTCAATTGCAGGCGTGCCACTACGGCTGCCGTGATTTGGCAGGAGGTGCCCGACTACTCTCCAACTCCCCTGGGACTATCTACTGCACCCGGGAACCCGTTCTTGCCGCGTAGTGATGTGTTTCGTGGAAGTGGCAGGCGTGAGTACAAGGCTCAGCCCTTACACCTTGCACAGCCTCTCACTCTCACGCATGCCACTTGGTCGCCCGTGCTTTCCCGGAGTTGCGCGTCTATTGCCGAGGTTTCCCTGGGTCTAGTGCACCTGGGATTTCATTTTGGTGGCGTTGTCATGCGTTTGGTGGAAGTGGCAGGCGTGAGTACAAGGCTCACCGCCTTCTTTAGCACATGTGCCTCATAGTGCACAGCCTCTCACTCGCAGGCGTGCCACTACGGCTGCCGTGATTTGGCAAGAGGTGCCCGACTACTCTCCAACTCCCCTGGGACTATCTACTGCACCCGGGAATCCGTTTTGGCCGCGTGGTGATGTGTATCGTGGAAGTGGCAGGCGTGAGTACAAGGCTCAGCCCGTACACCTTGCACAGCCTCTCACTCTCACGCATGCCACTCCGTCGCCCGTGCTTTCCCGGAGTTGCGCGTCTATTGCCGAGGTTTCCCTGCGTCTAGTGCACCTGGGATTTCATTTTGGTGGCGTTGTCATGCGTTTGGTGGAAGTGGCAGGCGTGAGTACAAGGCTCACCGCCTTCTTTAGCACATGTGCCTCATAGTGCACAGCCTCTCACTCGCAGGCGTGCCACTACGGCCGCCGTGATCTGGCAGGAGGTGCGCGCCTACTCCCCAACTCCCCTGGGACTATCTACTTCACCCGGGAATAAGTTTTGGCCGCGTGGTGATGTGTTTCGTGGAAGTGGCAGGCGTGAGTACAAGGCTCAGCCCGTACACCTTGCACAGCCTCTCACTCTCACGCATGCCACTCCGTCGCCCGTGCTTTCCCGGAGTTGCGCGTCTATTGCCGAGGTTTCCCTGGGTCTAGTGCACCTGGGATTTCATTTTGGTGGCGTTGTCATGCGTTTGGTGGAAGTGGCATGCGTGAGTACAAGGCTCACCGCCTTCTTTAGCACATGTGCCTCATAGTGCACAGCCTCTCACTCGCAGGCGTGCCACTACGGCTGCCGCGACTTGGCAGGATGTGCGCGTCTACTGCCCAACTCCCCTGGGACTATCTACTGCACCCGGGAATAGCTTTTGGCCGCGTGGTGATGTGTTTCGTGGAAGTGGCAGGCGTGAGTACAAGGCTCACCGCCTTCTTTAGCACATGTGCCTCATAGTGCACAGCCTCTCACTCGCAGGCGTGCCACTACGGCTGCCGTGATTTGGCAGGAGGTGCCCGACTACTCTCCAACTCCCCTGGGACTATCTACTGCACCCGGGAATCCGTTTTGGCCGCGTGGTGATGTGTATCGTGGAAGTGGGCAGGCATGAGTACAAGGCTCAGCCGGTACACCTTGCACAGCCTCTCACTCTCACGCATGCCACTCCGTCGCCCGTGCTTTCCCGGAGTTGTGCGTCTATTGCCGAGGTTTCCCTGCGTCTAGTGCACCTGGGAGTTCATTTTGGTGGCGTTGTCATGCGTTTGGTGGAAGTGGCATGCGTGAGTACAAGGCTCACCGCCTTCTTTAGCACATGTGCCTCATAGTGCACAGCCTCTCACTCGCAGGCGTGCCACTACGGCCGCCGCGACTTGGCAGGATGTGCGCGTCTACTGCCCAACTCCCCTGGGACTATCTACTGCACCCGGGAATAGCTTTTGGCCGCGTGGTGATGTGTTTCGTGGAAGTGGCAGGCGTGAGTACAAGGCTCACCGCCTTCTTTAGCACATGTGCCTCATAGTGCACAGCCTCTCACTCGCAGGCGTGCCACTACGGCTGCCGTGATTTGGCAGGAGGTGCCCGACTACTCTCCAACTCCCCTGGGACTATCTACTGCACCCGGGAATCCGTTTTGGCCGCGTGGTGATGTGTATCGTGGAAGTGGGCAGGCATGAGTACAAGGCTCAGCCGGTACACCTTGCACAGCCTCTCACTCTCACGCATGCCACTCCGTCGCCCGTGCTTTCCCGGAGTTGTGCGTCTATTGCCGAGGTTTCCCTGGGTCTAGTGCACCTGGGATTTCATTTTGGTGGCGTTGTCATGCGTTTGGTGGAAGTGGCAGGCGTGAGGACAAGGCTCACCGCCTTCTTTAGCACATGTGCCTCATAGTGCACAGCCTCTCACTCGCAGGCGTGCCACTACGGCCGCCGTGATTTGGCAGGAGGTGCCCGACTACTCTCCAACTCCCCTGGGACTATCTACTGCACCCGGGAATCCGTTTTGGCCGCGTGGTGATGTGTTTCGTGGAAGTGGCAGGCGTGAGTACAAGACTGACCACCTTCTTTAGCACATGTGCCTCACAGTGCACAGCCTCTCAATTGCAGGCGTGCCACTACGGCTGCCGTGATTTGGCAGGAGGTGCCCGACTACTCTCCAACTCCCCTGGGACTATCTACTGCACCCGGGAACCCGTTCTTGCCGCGTAGTGATGTGTTTCGTGGAAGTGGCAGGCGTGAGTACAAGGCTAAGCCCTTACACCTTGCACAGCCTCTCACTCTCACGCATGCCACTTCGTCGCCCGTGCTTTCCCGGAGTTGCGCGTCTATTGCCGAGGTTTCCCTGCGTCTAGTGCACCTGGGATTTCATTTTGGTGGCGTTGTCATGCGTTTGGTGGAAGTGGCAGGCGTGAGTACAAGGCTCACCGCCTTCTTTAGCACATGTGCCTCATAGTGCACAGCCTCTCACTCGCAGGCGTGCCACTACGGCCGCCGTGATCTGGCAGGAGGTGCGCGCCTACTCCCCAACTCCCCTGGGACTATCTACTTCACCCGGGAATAAGTTTTGGCCGCGTGGTGATGTGTTTCGTGGAAGTGGCAGGCGTGAGTACAAGGCTCAGCCCGTACACCTTGCACAGCCTCTCACTCTCACGCATGCCACTCCGTCGCCCGTGCTTTCCCGGAGTTGCGCGTCTATTGCCGAGGTTTCCCTGGGTCTAGTGCACCTGGGATTTCATTTTGGTGGCGTTGTCATGCGTTTGGTGGAAGTGGCATGCGTGAGTACAAGGCTCACCGCCTTCTTTAGCACATGTGCCTCATAGTGCACAGCCTCTCACTCGCAGGCGTGCCACTACGGCTGCCGCGACTTGGCAGGATGTGCGCGTCTACTGCCCAACTCCCCTGGGACTATCTACTGCACCCGGGAATAGCTTTTGGCCGCGTGGTGATGTGTTTCGTGGAAGTGGCAGGCGTGAGTACAAGGCTCACCGCCTTCTTTAGCACATGTGCCTCATAGTGCACAGCCTCTAACTCGCAGGCGTGCCACTACGGCTGCCGTGATTTGGCAGGAGGTGCCCGACTACTCTCCAACTCCCCTGGGACTATCTACTGCACCCGGGAATCCGTTTTGGCCGCGTGGTGATGTGTATCGTGGAAGTGGGCAGGCATGAGTACAAGGCTCAGCCGGTACACCTTGCACAGCCTCTCACTCTCACGCATGCCACTCCGTCGCCCGTGCTTTCCCGGAGTTGTGCGTCTATTGCCGAGGTTTCCCTGCGTCTAGTACACCTGGGATTTCATTTTGGTGGCGTTGTCATGCGTTTGGTGGAAGTGGCATGCGTGAGTACAAGGCTCACCGCCTTCTTTAGCACATGTGCCTCATAGTGCACAGCCTCTCACTCGCAGGCGTGCCACTACGGCCGCCGCGACTTGGCAGGATGTGCGCGTCTACTGCCCAACTCCCCTGGGACTATCTACTGCACCCGGGAATAGCTTTTGGCCGCGTGGTGATGTGTTTCGTGGAAGTGGCAGGCGTGAGTACAAGGCTCACCGCCTTCTTTAGCACATGTGCCTCATAGTGCACAGCCTCTCACTCGCAGGCGTGCCACTACGGCTGCCGTGATTTGGCAGGAGGTGCCCGACTACTCTCCAACTCCCCTGGGACTATCTACTGCACCCGGGAATCCGTTTTGGCCGCGTGGTAATGTGTATCGTGGAAGTGGGCAGGCATGAGTACAAGGCTCAGCCGGTACACCTTGCACAGCCTCTCACTCTCACGCATGCCACTCCGTCGCCCGTGCTTTCCCGGAGTTGTGCGTCTATTGCCGAGGTTTCCCTGGGTCTAGTGCACCTGGGATTTCATTTTGGTGGCGTTGTCATGCGTTTGGTGGAAGTGGCAGGCGTGAGTACAAGGCTCACCGCCTTCTTTAGCACATGTGCCTCATAGTGCACAGCCTCTCACTCGCAGGCGTGCCACTACGGCCGCCGTGATCTGGCAGGAGGTGCGCGCCTACTCCCCAACTCTCCTGGGACTATCTACTTCACCCGGGAATAAGTTTTGGCCGCGTGGTGATGTGTTTCGTGGAAGTGGCAGGCGTGAGTACAAGGCTCAGCCCGTACACCTTGCACAGCCTCTCACTCTCACGCATGCCACTCCGTCGCCCGTGCTTTCCCGGAGTTGCGCGTCTATTGCCGAGGTTTCCCTGGGTCTAGTGCACCTGGGATTTCATTTTGGTGGCGTTGTCATGCGTTTGGTGGAAGTGGCATGCGTGAGTACAAGGCTCACCGCCTTCTTTAGCACATGTGCCTCATAGTGCACAGCCTCTCACTCGCAGGCGTGCCACTACGGCTGCCGCGACTTGGCAGGATGTGCGCGTCTACTGCCCAACTCCCCTGGGACTATCTACTGCACCCGGGAATAGCTTTTGGCCGCGTGGTGATGTGTTTCGTGGAAGTGGCAGGCGTGAGTACAAGGCTCACCGCCTTCTTTAGCACATGTGCCTCATAGTGCACAGCCTCTCACTCGCAGGCGTGCCACTACGGCTGCCGTGATTTGGCAGGAGGTGCCCGACTACTCTCCAACTCCCCTGGGACTATCTACTGCACCCGGGAATCCGTTTTGGCCGCGTGGTGATGTGTATCGTGGAAGTGGGCAGGCATGAGTTTAAGGCTCAGCCGGTACACCTTGCACAGCCTCTCACTCTCACGCATGCCACTCCGTCGCCCGTGCTTTCCCGGAGTTGTGCGTCTATTGCCGAGGTTTCACTGCGTCTAGTGCACCTGGGATTTCATTTTGGTGGCGTTGTCATGCGTTTGGTGGAAGTGGCATGCGTGAGTACAAGGCTCACCGCCTTCTTTAGCACATGTGCCTCATAGTGCACAGCCTCTCACTCGCAGGCGTGCCACTACGGCCGCCGCGACTTGGCAGGATGTGCGCGTCTACTGCCCAACTCCCCTGGGACTATCTACTGCACCCGGGAATAGCTTTTGGCCGCGTGGTGATGTGTTTCGTGGAAGTGGCAGGCGTGAGTACAAGGCTCACCGCCTTCTTTAGCACATGTGCCTCATAGTGCACAGCCTCTCACTCGCAGGCGTGCCACTACGGCTGCCGTGATTTGGCAGGAGGTGCCCGACTACTCTGCAACTCCCCTGGGACTATCTACTGCACCCGGGAATCCGTTTTGGCCGCGTGGTGATGTGTATCGTGGAAGTGGGCAGGCATGAGTACAAGGCTCAGCCGGTACACCTTGCACAGCCTCTCACTCTCACGCATGCCACTCCGTCGCCCGTGCTTTCCCGGAGTTGTGCGTCTATTGCCGAGGTTTCCCTGGGTCTAGTGCACCTGGGATTTCATTTTGGTGGCGTTGTCATGCGTTTGGTGGAAGTGGCAGGCGTGAGGACAAGGCTCACCGCCTTCTTTAGCACATGTGCCTCATAGTGCACAGCCTCTCACTCGCAGGCGTGCCACTACGGCCGCCGTGATTTGGCAGGAGGTGCCCGACTACTCTCCAACCCCCCTGGGACTATCTACTGCACCCGGGAATCCGTTTTGGCCGCGTGGTGATGTGTTTCGTGGAAGTGGCAGGCGTGAGTACAAGACTGACCGCCCTCTTTAGCACATGTGCCTCACAGTGCACAGCCTCTCAATTGCAGGCGTGCCACTACGGCTGCCGTGATTTGGCAGGAGGTGCCCGACTACTCTCCAACTCCCCTGGGACTATCTACTGCACCCGGGAACCCGTTCTTGCCGCGTAGTGATGTGTTTCGTGGAAGTGGCAGGCGTGAGTACAAGGCTCAGCCCTTACACCTTGCACAGCCTCTCACTCTCACGCATGCCACTTCGTCGCCCGTGCTTTCCCGGAGTTGCGCGTCTATTGCCGAGGTTTCCCTGCGTCTAGTGCACCTGGGATTTCATTTTGGTGGCGTTGTCATGCGTTTGGTGGAAGTGGCAGGCGTGAGTACAAGGCTCACCGCCTTCTTTAGCACATGTGCCTCATAGTGCACAGCCTCTCACTCGCAGGCGTGCCACTACGGCCGCCGTGATCTGGCAGGAGGTGCGCGCCTACTCCCCAACTTCCCTGGGACTATCTACTTCACCCGGGAATAAGTTTTGGCCGCGTGGTGATGTGTTTCGTGGAAGTGGCAGGCGTGAGTACAAGGCTCAGCCCGTACACCTTGCACAGCCTCTCACTCTCACGCATGCCACTCCGTCGCCCGTGCTTTCCCGGAGTTGCGCGTCTACTGCCGAGGTTTCCCTGGGTCTAGTGCACCTGGGATTTCATTTTGGTTGCGTTTTCATGCGTTTGGTGGAAGTGGCATGCGTGAGTACAAGGCTCACCGCCTTCTTTAGCACATGTGCCTCATAGTGCACAGCCTCTCACTCGCAGGCGTGCCACTACGGCTGCCGCGACTTGGTAGGATGTGCGCGTCTACTGCCCAACTCCCCTGGGACTATCTACTGCACCCGGGAATAGCTTTTGGCCGCGTGGTGATGTGTTTCGTGGAAGTGGCAGGCGTGAGTACAAGGCTCACCGCCTTCTTTAGCACATGTGCCTCATAGTGCACAGCCTCTAACTCGCAGGCGTGCCACTACGGCTGCCGTGATTTGGCAGGAGGTGCCCGACTACTCTCCAACTCCCCTGGGACTATCTACTGCACCCGGGAATCCGTTTTGGCCGCGTGGTGATGTGTATCGTGGAAGTGGGCAGGCATGAGTACAAGGCTCAGCCGGTACACCTTGCACAGCCTCTCACTCTCACGCATGCCACTCCGTCGCCCGTGCTTTCCCGGAGTTGTGCGTCTATTGCCGAGGTTTCCCTGCGTCTAGTGCACCTGGGATTTCATTTTGGTGGCGTTGTCATGCGTTTGGTGGAAGTGGCATGCGTGAGTACAAGGCTCACCGCCTTCTTTAGCACATGTGCCTCATAGTGCACAGCCTCTCACTCGCAGGCGTGCCACTACGGCCGCCGCGACTTGGCAGGATGTGCGCGTCTACTGCCCAACTCCCCTGGGACTATCTAGTGCACCCGGGAATAGCTTTTGGCCGCGTGGTGATGTGTTTCGTGGAAGTGGCAGGCGTGAGTACAAGGCTCACCGCCTTCTTTAGCACATGTGCCTCATAGTGCACAGCCTCTCACTCGCAGGCGTGCCACTACGGCTGCCGTGATTTGGCAGGAGGTGCCCGACTACTCTCCAACTCCCCTGGGACTATCTACTGCACCCGGGAATCCGTTTTGGCCGCGTGGTGATGTGTATCGTGGAAGTGGGCAGGCATGAGTACAAGGCTCAGCCGGTACACCTTGCACAGCCTCTCACTCTCACGCATGCCACTCCGTCGCCCGTGCTTTCCCGGAGTTGTGCGTCTATTGCCGAGGTTTCCCTGGGTCTAGTGCACCTGGGATTTCATTTTGGTGGCGTTGTCATGCCTTTGGTGGAAGTGGCAGGCGTGAGGACAAGGCTCACCGCCTTCTTTAGCACATGTGCCTCATAGTGCACAGCCTCTCACTCGCAGGCGTGCCACTACGGCCGCCGTGATTTGGCAGGAGGTGCCCGACTACTCTCCAACTCCCCTGGGACTATCTACTGCACCCGGGAATCCGTTTTGGCCGCGTGGTGATGTGTTTCGTGGAAGTGGCAGGCGTGAGTACAAGACTGACCGCCTTCTTCAGCACATGTGCCTCACAGTGCACAGCCTCTCAATTGCAGGCGTGCCACTACGGCTGCCGTGATTTGGCAGGAGGTGCCCGACTACTCTCCAACTCCCCTGGGACTATCTACTGCACCCAGGAACCCGTTCTTGCCGCGTAGTGATGTGTTTCGTGGAAGTGGCAGGCGTGAGTACAAGACTCAGCCCTTACACCTTGCACAGCCTCTCACTCTCACGCATGCCACTTCGTCGCCCGTGCTTTCCCGGAGTTGCGCGTCTATTGCCGAGGTTTCCCTGCGTCTAGTGCACCTGGGATTTCATTTTGGTGGCGTTGTCATGCGTTTGGTGGAAGTGGCAGGCGTGAGTACAAGGCTCACCGCCTTCTTTAGCACATGTGCCTCATAGTGCACAGCCTCTCACTCGCAGGCGTGCCACTACGGCCGCCGTGATCTGGCAGGAGGTGCGCGCCTACTCCCCAACTCCCCTGGGACTATCTACTTCACCCGGGAATAAGTTTTGGCCGCGTGGTGATGTGTTTCGTGGAAGTGGCAGGCGTGAGTACAAGGCTCAGCCCGTACACCTTGCACAGCCTCTCACTCTCACGCATGCCACTCCGTCGCCTGTGCTTTCCCGGAGTTGCGCGTCTATTGCCGAGGTTTCCCTGGGTCTAGTGCACCTGGGATTTCATTTTGGTGGCGTTGTCATGCGTTTGGTGGAAGTGGCATGCGTGAGTACAAGGCTCACCGCCTTCTTTAGCACATGTGCCTCATAGTGCACAGCCTCTCACTCGCAGGCGTGCCACTACGGCTGCCGCGACTTGGCAGGATGTGCGCGTCTACTGCCCAACTCCCCTGGGACTATCTACTGCACCCGGGAATAGCTTTTGGCCGCGTGGTGATGTGTTTCGTGGAAGTGGCAGGCGTGAGTACAAGGCTCACCGCCTTCTTTAGCACATGTGCCTCATAGTGCACAGCCTCTCACTCGCAGGCGTGCCACTACGGCTGCCGTGATTTGGCAGGAGGTGCCCGACTACTCTCCAACTCCCCTGGGACTATCTACTGCACCCGGGAATCCGTTTTGGCCGCGTGGTGATGTGTATCGTGGAAGTGGGCAGGCATGAGTACAAGGCTCAGCCGGTACACCTTGCACAGCCTCTCACTCTCACGCATGCCACTCCGTCGCCCGTGCTTTCCCGGAGTTGTGCGTCTATTGCCGAGGTTTCCCTGGGTCTAGTGCACCTGGGATTTTATTTTGGTGGCGTTGTCATGCGTTTGGTGGAAGTGGCAGGCGTGAGGACAAGGCTCACCGCCTTCTTTAGCACATGTGCCTCATAGTGCACAGCCTCTCACTCGCAGGCGTGCCACTACGGCCGCCGTGATTTGGCAGGAGGTGCCCGACTACTCTCCAACTCCCCTGGGACTATCTACTGCACCCGGGAATCCGTTTTGGCCGCGTGGTGATGTGTTTCGTGGAAGTGGCAGGCGTGAGTACAAGACTGACCGCCTTCTTTAGCACATGTGCCTCACAGTGCACAGCCTCTCAATTGCAGGCGTGCCACTACGGCTGCCGTGATTTGGCAGGAGGTGCCCGACTACTCTCCAACTCCCCTGGGACTATCTACTGCACCCGGGAACCCGTTCTTGCCGCGTAGTGATGTGTTTCGTGGAAGTGGCAGGCGTGAGTACAAGGCTCAGCCCTTACACCTTGCACAGCCTCTCACTCTCACGCATGCCACTTCGTCGCCCGTGCTTTCCCGGAGTTGCGCGTCTATTGCCGAGGTTTCCCTGGGTCTAGTGCACCTGGGATTTCATTTTGGTGGCGTTGTCATGCGTTTGGTGGAAGTGGCAGGCGTGAGTACAAGGCTCACCGCCTTCTTTAGCACATGTGCCTCATAGTGCACAGCCTCTCACTCGCAGGCGTGCCACTACGGCCGCCGTGATCTGGTAGGAGGTGCGCGCCTACTCCCCAACTCCCCTGGGACTATCTACTTCACCCGGGAATAAGTTTTGGCCGCGTGGTGATGTGTTTCGTGGAAGTGGCAGGCGTGAGTACAAGGCTCAGCCCGTACACCTTGCACAGCCTCTCACTCTCACGCATGCCACTCCGTCGCCCGTGCTTTCCCGGAGTTGCGCGTCTATTGCCGAGGTTTCCCTGGGTCTAGTGCACCTGGGATTTCATTTTGGTGGTGTTGTCATGCGTTTGGTGGAAGTGGCATGCGTGAGTACAAGGCTCACCGCCTTCTTTAGCACATGTGCCTCATAGTGCACAGCCTCTCACTCGCAGGCGTGCCACTACGGCTGCCGCGACTTGGCAGGATGTGCGCGTCTACTCCCCAACTCCCCTGGGACTATCTACTGCACCCGGGAATCCGTTTTGGCCGCGTGGTGATGTGTTTCGTGGAAGTGGCAGGCGTGAGTACAAGACTGACCGCCTTCTTTAGCACATGTGCCTCACAGTGCACAGCCTCTCAATTGCAGGCGTGCCACTACGGCTGCCGTGATTTGGCAGGAGGTGCCCGACTACTCTCCAACTCCCCTGGGACTATCTACTGCACCCGGGAACCCGTTCTTGCCGCGTAGTGATGTGTTTCGTGGAAGTGGCAGGCGTGAGTACAAGGCTCAGCCCTTACACCTTGCAAAGCCTCTCACTCTCACGCATGCCACTTCGTCGCCCGTGCTTTCCCGGAGTTGCGCGTCTATTGCCGAGGTTTCCCTGGGTCTAGTGCACCTGGGATTTCATTTTGGTGGCGTTGTCATGCGTTTGGTGGAAGTGGCAGGCGTGAGTACAAGGCTCACCGCCTTCTTTAGCACATGTGCCTCATAGTGCACAGCCTCTCACTCGCAGGCGTGCCACTACGGCCGCCGCGACTTGGCAGGATGTGCGCGTCTACTGCCCAACTCCCCTGGGACTATCTACTGCACCCGGGAATAGCTTTTGGCCGCGTGGTGATGTGTTTCGTGGAAGTGGCAGGCGTGAGTACAAGGCTCACCGCCTTCTTTAGCACATGTGCCTCATAGTGCACAGCCTCTCACTCGCAGGCGTGCCACTACGGCTGCCGTGATTTGGCAGGAGGTGCCCGACTACTCTCCAACTCCCCTGGGACTATCTACTGCACCCGGGAATCCGTTTTGGCCGCGTGGTGATGTGTATCGTGGAAGTGGGCAGGCATGAGTACAAGGCTCAGCCGGTACACCTTGCACAGCCTCTCACTCTCACGCATGCCACTCCGTCGCCCGTGCTTTCCCGGAGTTGTGCGTCTATTGCCGAGGTTTCCCTGGGTCTAGTGCACCTGGGATTTCATTTTGGTGGCGTTGTCATGCGTTTGGTGGAAGTGGCAGGCGTGAGGACAAGGCTCACCGCCTTCTTTAGCACATGTGCCTCATAGTGCACAGCCTCTCACTCGCAGGCGTGCCACTACGGCCGCCGTGATTTGGCAGGAGGTGCCCGACTACTCTCCAACCCCCCTGGGACTATCTACTGCACCCGGGAATCCGTTTTGGCCGCGTGGTGATGTGTTTCGTGGAAGTGGCAGGCGTGAGTACAAGACTGACCGCCTTCTTTAGCACATGTGCCTCACAGTGCACAGCCTCTCAATTGCAGGCGTGCCACTACGGCTGCCGTGATTTGGCAGGAGGTGCCCGACTACTCTCCAACTCCCCTGGGACTATCTACTGCACCCGGGAACCCGTTCTTGCCGCGTAGTGATGTGTTTCGTGGAAGTGGCAGGCGTGAGTACAAGGCTCAGCCCTTACACCTTGCACAGCCTCTCACTCTCACGCATGCCACTTCGTCGCCCGTGCTTTCCCGGAGTTGCGCGTCTATTGCCGAGGTTTCCCTGCGTCTAGTGCACCTGGGATTTCATTTTGGTGGCGTTGTCATGCGTTTGGTGGAAGTGGCATGCGTGAGTACAAGGCTCACCGCCTTCTTTAGCACATGTGCCTCATAGTGCACAGCCTCTCACTCGCAGGCGTGCCACTACGGCTGCCGCGACTTGGCAGGATGTGCGCGTCTACTGCCCAACTCCCCTGGGACTATCTACTGCACCCGGGAATAGCTTTTGGCCGCGTGGTGATGTGTTTCGTGGAAGTGGCAGGCGTGAGTACAAGGCTCACCGCCTTCTTTAGCACATGTGCCTCATAGTGCACAGCCTCTCACTCGCAGGCGTGCCACTACGGCTGCCGTGATTTGGCAGGAGGTGCCCGAGTACTCTCCAACTCCCCTGGGACTATCTACTGCACCCGGGAATCCGTTTTGGCCGCGTGGTGATGTGTATCGTGGAAGTGGGCAGGCATGAGTACAAGGCTCAGCCGGTACACCTTGCACAGCCTCTCACTCTCACGCATGCCACTCCGTCGCCCGTGCTTTCCCGGAGTTGTGCGTCTATTGCCGAGGTTTCCCTGCGTCTAATGCACCTGGGATTTCATTTTGGTGGCGTTGTCATGCGTTTGGTGGAAGTGGCATGCGTGAGTACAAGGCTCACCGCCTTCTTTAGCACATGTGCCTCATAGTGCACAGCCTCTCACTCGCAGGCGTGCCACTACGGCCGCCGCGACTTGGCAGGATGTGCGCGTCTACTGCCCAACTCCCCTGGGACTATCTACTGCACCCGGGAATAGCTTTTGGCCGCGTGGTGATGTGTTTCGTGGAAGTGGCAGGCGTGAGTACAAGGCTCACCGCCTTCTTTAGCACATGTGCCTCATAGTATACAGCCTCTCACTCGCAGGCGTGCCACTACGGCTGCCGTGATTTGGCAGGAGGTGCCCGACTACTCTCCAACTCCCCTGGGACTATCTACTGCACCCGGGAATCCGTTTTGGCCGCGTGGTGATGTGTATCGTGGAAGTGGGCAGGCATGAGTACAAGGCTCAGCCGGTACACCTTGCACAGCCTCTCACTCTCACGCATGCCACTCCGTCGCCCGTGCTTTCCCGGAGTTGTGCGTCTATTGCCGAGGTTTCCCTGGGTCTAGTGCACCTGGGATTTCATTTTGGTGGCGTTGTCATGCGTTTGGTGGAAGTGGCAGGCGTGAGGACAAGGCTCACTGCCTTCTTTAGCACATGTGCCTCATAGTGCACAGACTCTCACTCGCAGGCGTGCCACTACGGCCGCCGTGATTTGGCAGGAGGTGCCCGACTACTCTCCAACTCCCCTGGGACTATCTACTGCACCCGGGAATCCGTTTTGGCCGCGTGGTGATGTGTTTCGTGGAAGTGGGAGGCGTGAGTACAAGACTGACCGCCTTCTTTAGCACATGTGCCTCACAGTGCACAGCCTCTCAATTGCAGGCGTGCCACTACGGCTGCCGTGATTTGGCAGGAGGTGCCCGACTACTCTCCAACTCCCCTGGGACTATCTACTGCACCCGGGAACCCGTTCTTGCCGCGTAGTGATGTGTTTCGTGGAAGTGGCAGGCGTGAGTACAAGGCTCAGCCCTTACACCTTGCACAGCCTCTCACTCTCACGCATGCCACTTCGTCGCCCGTGCTTTCCCGGAGTTGCGCGTCTATTGCCGAGGTTTCCCTGCGTCTAGTGCACCTGGGATTTCATTTTGGTGGCGTTGTCATGCGTTTGGTGGAAGTGGCAGGCGTGAGTACAAGGCTCACCGCCTTCTTTAGCACATGTGCCTCATAGTGCACAGCCTCTCACTCGCAGGCGTGCCACTACGGCCGCCGTGATCTGGCAGGAGGTGCGCGCCTACTCCCCAACTCCCCTGGGACTATCTACTTCACCCGGGAATAAGTTTTGGCCGCGTGGTGATGTGTTTCGTGGAAGTGGCAGGCGTGAGTACAAGGCTCAGCCCGTACACCTTGCACAGCCTCTCACTCTCACGCATGCCACTCCGTCGCCCGTGCTTTCCCGGAGTTGCGCGTCTATTGCCGAGGTTTCCCTGGGTCTAGTGCACCTGGGATTTCATTTTGGTGGCGTTGTCATGCGTTTGGTGGAAGTGGCATGCGTGAGTACAAGGCTCACCGCCTTCTTTAGCACATGTGCCTCATAGTGCACAGCCTCTCACTCGCAGGCGTGCCACTACGGCTGCCGCGACTTGGCAGGATGTGCGCGTCTACTGCCCAACTCCCCTGGGACTATCTACTGCACCCGGGAATAGCTTTTGGCCGCGTGGTGATGTGTTTCGTGGAAGTGGCAGGCGTGAGTACAAGGCTCACCGCCTTCTTTAGCACATGTGCCTCATAGTGCACAGCCTCTCACTCGCAGGCGTGCCACTACGGCTGCCGTGATTTGGCAGGAGGTGCCCGACTACTCTCCAACTCCCCTGGGACTATCTACTGCACCCGGGAATCCGTTTTGGCCGCGTGGTGATGTGTATCGTGGAAGTGGGCAGGCATGAGTACAAGGCTCAGCCGGTACACCTTGCACAGCCTCTCACTCTCACGCATGCCACTCCGTCGCCCGTGCTTTCCCGGAGTTGTGCGTCTATTGCCGAGGTTTCCCTGCGTCTAATGCACCTGGGATTTCATTTTGGTGGCGTTGTCATGCGTTTGGTGGAAGTGGCATGCGTGAGTACAAGGCTCACCGCCTTCTTTAGCACATGTGCCTCATAGTGCACAGCCTCTCACTCGCAGGCGTGCCACTACGGCCGCCGCGACTTGGCAGGATGTGCGCGTCTACTGCCCAACTCCCCTGGGACTATCTACTGCACCCGGGAATAGCTTTTGGCCGCGTGGTGATGTGTTTCGTGGAAGTGGCAGGCGTGAGTACAAGGCTCACCGCCTTCTTTAGCACATGTGCCTCATAGTGCACAGCCTCTCACTCGCAGGCGTGCCACTACGGCTGCCGTGATTTGGCAGGAGGTGCCCGACTACTCTCCAACTCCCCTGGGACTATCTACTGCACCCGGGAATCCGTTTTGGCCGCGTGGTGATGTGTATCGTGGAAGTGGGCAGGCATGAGTACAAGGCTCAGCCGGTACACCTTGCACAGCCTCTCACTCTCACGCATGCCACTCCGTCGCCCGTGCTTTCCCGGAGTTGTGCGTCTATTGCCGAGGTTTCCCTGGGTCTAGTGCACCTGGGATTTCATTTTGGTGGCGTTGTCATGCGTTTGGTGGAAGTGGCAGGCGTGAGGACAAGGCTCACCGCCTTCTTTAGCACATGTGCCTCATAGTGCACAGACTCTCACTCGCAGGCGTGCCACTACGGCCGCCGTGATTTGGCAGGAGGTGCCCGACTACTCTCCAACTCCCCTGGGACTATCTACTGCACCCGGGAATCCGTTTTGGCCGCGTGGTGATGTGTTTCGTGGAAGTGGGAGGCGTGAGTACAAGACTGACCGCCTTCTTTAGCACATGTGCCTCACAGTGCACAGCCTCTCAATTGCAGGCGTGCCACTACGGCTGCCGTGATTTGGCAGGAGGTGCCCGACTACTCTCCAACTCCCCTGGGACTATCTACTGCACCCGGGAACCCGTTCTTGCCGCGTAGTGATGTGTTTCGTGGAAGTGGCAGGCGTGAGTACAAGGCTCAGCCCTTACACCTTGCACAGCCTCTCACTCTCACGCATTTCACTTCGTCGCCCGTGCTTTCCCGGAGTTGCGCGTCTATTGCCGAGGTTTCCCCGCGTCTAGTGCACCTGGGATTTCATTTTGGTGGCGTTGTCATGCGTTTGGTGGAAGTGGCAGGCGTGAGTACAAGGCTCACCGCCTTCTTTAGCACATGTGCCTCATAGTGCACAGCCTCTCACTCGCAGGCGTCCCACTACGGCCGCCGTGATCTGGCAGGAGGTGCGCGCCTACTCCCCAACTCCCCTGGGACTATCTACTTCACCCGGGAATAAGTTTTGGCCGCGTGGTGATGTGTTTCGTGGAAGTGGCAGGCGTGAGTACAAGGCTCAGCCCGTACACCTTGCACAGCCTCTCACTCTCACGCATGCCACTCCGTCGCCCGTGCTTTCCCGGAGTTGCGCGTCTATTGCCGAGGTTTCCCTGGGTCTAGTGCACCTGGGATTTCATTTTGGTGGCGTTGTCATGCGTTTGGTGGAAGTGGCAGGCGTGAGGACAAGGCTCACCGCCTTCTTTAGCACATGTGCCTCATAGTGCACAGCCTCTCACTCGCAGGCGTGCCACTACGGCCGCCGTGATTTGGCAGGAGGTGCCCGACTACTCTCCAACCCCCCTGGGACTATCTACTGCACCCGGGAATCCGTTTTGGCCGCGTGGTGATGTGTTTCGTGGAAGTGGCAGGCGTGAGTACAAGACTGACCGCCTTCTTTAGCACATGTGCCTCACAGTGCACAGCCTCTCAATTGCAGGCGTGCCACTACGGCTGCCGTGATTTGGCAGGAGGTGCCCGACTACTCTCCAACTCCCCTGGGACTATCTACTGCACCCGGGAACCCGTTCTTGCCGCGTAGTGATGTGTTTCGTGGAAGTGGCAGGCGTGAGTACAAGGCTCAGCCCTTACACCTTGCACAGCCTCTCACTCTCACGCATGCCACTTCGTCGCCCGTGCTTTCCCGGAGTTGCGCGTCTATTGCCGAGGTTTCCCTGCGTCTAGTGCACCTGGGATTTCATTTTGGTGGCGTTGTCATGCGTTTGGTGGAAGTGGCATGCGTGAGTACAAGGCTCACCGCCTTCTTTAGCACATGTGCCTCATAGTGCACAGCCTCTCACTCGCAGGCGTGCCACTACGGCTGCCGCGACTTGGCAGGATGTGCGCGTCTACTGCCCAACTCCCCTGGGACTATCTACTGCACCCGGGAATAGCTTTTGGCCGCGTGGTGATGTGTTTCGTGGAAGTGGCAGGCGTGAGTACAAGGCTCACCGCCTTCTTTAGCACATGTGCCTCATAGTGCACAGCCTCTCACTCGCAGGCGTGCCACTACGGCTGCCGTGATTTGGCAGGAGGTGCCCGACTACTCTCCAACTCCCCTGGGACTATCTACTGCACCCGGGAATCCGTTTTGGCCGCGTGGTGATGTGTATCGTGGAAGTGGGCAGGCATGAGTACAAGGCTCAGCCGGTACACCTTGCACAGCCTCTCACTCTCACGCATGCCACTCCGTCGCCCGTGCTTTCCCGGAGTTGTGCGTCTATTGCCGAGGTTTCCCTGCGTCTAGTGCACCTGGGATTTCATTTTGGTGGCGTTGTCATGCGTTTGGTGGAAGTGGCATGCGTGAGTACAAGGCTCACCGCCTTCTTTAGCACATGTGCCTCATAGTGCACAGCCTCTCACTCGCAGGCGTGCCACTACGGCCGCCGCGACTTGGCAGGATGTGCGCGTCTACTGCCCAACTCCCCTGGGACTATCTACTGCACCCGGGAATAGCTTTTGGCCGCGTGGTGATGTGTTTCGTGGAAGTGGCAGGCGTGAGTACAAGGCTCACCGCCTTCTTTAGCACATGTGCCTCATAGTATACAGCCTCTCACTCGCAGGCGTGCCACTACGGCTGCCGTGATTTGGCAGGAGGTGCCCGACTACTCTCCAACTCCCCTGGGACTATCTACTGCACCCGGGAATCCGTTTTGGCCGCGTGGTGATGTGTATCGTGGAAGTGGGCAGGCATGAGTACAAGGCTCAGCCGGTACACCTTGCACAGCCTCTCACTCTCACGCATGCCACTCCGTCGCCCGTGCTTTCCCGGAGTTGTGCGTCTATTGCCGAGGTTTCCCTGGGTCTAGTGCACCTGGGATTTCATTTTGGTGGCGTTGTCATGCGTTTGGTGGAAGTGGCAGGCGTGAGGACAAGGCTCACCGCCTTCTTTAGCACATGTGCCTCATAGTGCACAGACTCTCACTCGCAGGCGTGCCACTACGGCCGCCGTGATTTGGCAGGAGGTGCCCGACTACTCTCCAACTCCCCTGGGACTATCTACTGCACCCGGGAATCCGTTTTGGCCGCGTGGTGATGTGTTTCGTGGAAGTGGGAGGCGTGAGTACAAGACTGACCGCCTTCTTTAGCACATGTGCCTCACAGTGCACAGCCTCTCAATTGCAGGCGTGCCACTACGGCTGCCGTGATTTGGCAGGAGGTGCCCGACTACTCTCCAACTCCCCTGGGACTATCTACTGCACCCGGGAACCCGTTCTTGCCGCGTAGTGATGTGTTTCGTGGAAGTGGCAGGCGTGAGTACAAGGCTCAGCCCTTACACCTTGCACAGCCTCTAACTCTCACGCATGCCACTTCGTCGCCCGTGCTTTCCCGGAGTTGCGCGTCTATTGCCGAGGTTTCCCTGCGTCTAGTGCACCTGGGATTTCATTTTGGTGGCGTTGTCATGCGTTTGGTGGAAGTGGCAGGCGTGAGTACAAGGCTCACCGCCTTCTTTAGCACATGTGCCTCATAGTGCACAGCCTCTCACTCGCAGGCGTGCCACTACGGCCGCCGTGATCTGGCAGGAGGTGCGCGCCTACTCCCCAACTCCCCTGGGACTATCTACTTCACCCGGGAATAAGTTTTGGCCGCGTGGTGATGTGTTTCGTGGAAGTGGCAGGCGTGAGTACAAGGCTCAGCCCGTACACCTTGCACAGCCTCTCACTCTCACGCATGCCACTCCGTCGCCCGTGCTTTCCCGGAGTTGCGCGTCTATTGCCGAGGTTTCCCTGGGTCTAGTGCACCTGGGATTTCATTTTGGTGGCGTTGTCATGCGTTTGGTGGAAGTGGCATGCGTGAGTACAAGGCTCACCGCCTTCTTTAGCACATGTGCCTCATAGTGCACAGCCTCTCACTCGCAGGCGTGCCACTACGGCTGCCGCGACTTGGCAGGATGTGCGCGTCTACTGCCCAACTCCCCTGGGACTATCTACTGCACCCGGGAATAGCTTTTGGCCGCGTGGTGATGTGTTTCGTGGAAGTGGCAGGCGTGAGTACAAGGCTCACCGCCTTCTTTAGCACATGTGCCTCATAGTGCACAGCCTCTCACTCGCAGGCGTGCCACTACGGCTGCCGTGATTTGGCAGGAGGTGCCCGACTACTCTCCAACTCCCCTGGGACTATCTACTGCACCCGGGAATCCGTTTTGGCCGCGTGGTGATGTGTATCGTGGAAGTGGGCAGGCATGAGTACAAGGCTCAGCCGGTACACCTTGCACAGCCTCTCACTCTCACGCATGCCACTCCGTCGCCCGTGCTTTCCCGGAGTTGTGCGTCTATTGCCGAGGTTTCCCTGCGTCTAATGCACCTGGGATTTCATTTTGGTGGCGTTGTCATGCGTTTGGTGGAAGTGGCATGCGTGAGTACAAGGCTCACCGCCTTCTTTAGCACATGTGCCTCATAGTGCACAGCCTCTCACTCGCAGGCGTGCCACTACGGCCGCCGCGACTTGGCAGGATGTGCGCGTCTACTGCCCAACTCCCCTGGGACTATCTACTGCACCCGGGAATAGCTTTTGGCCGCGTGGTGATGTGTTTCGTGGAAGTGGCAGGCGTGAGTACAAGGCTCACCGCCTTCTTTAGCACATGTGCCTCATAGTGCACAGCCTCTCACTCGCAGGCGTGCCACTACGGCTGCCGTGATTTGGCAGGAGGTGCCCGACTACTCTCCAACTCCCCTGGGACTATCTACTGCACCCGGGAATCCGTTTTGGCCGCGTGGTGATGTGTATCGTGGAAGTGGGCAGGCATGAGTACAAGGCTCAGCCGGTACACCTTGCACAGCCTCTCACTCTCACGCATGCCACTCCGTCGCCCGTGCTTTCCCGGAGTTGTGCGTCTATTGCCGAGGTTTCCCTGGGTCTAGTGCACCTGGGATTTCATTTTGGTGGCGTTGTCATGCGTTTGGTGGAAGTGGCAGGCGTGAGGACAAGGCTCACCGCCTTCTTTAGCACATGTGCCTCATAGTGCACAGACTCTCACTCGCAGGCGTGCCACTACGGCCGCCGTGATTTGGCAGGAGGTGCCCGACTACTCTCCAACTCCCCTGGGACTATCTACTGCACCCGGGAATCCGTTTTGGCCGCGTGGTGATGTGTTTCGTGGAAGTGGGAGGCGTGAGTACAAGACTGACCGCCTTCTTTAGCACATGTGCCTCACAGTGCACAGCCTCTCAATTGCAGGCGTGCCACTACGGCTGCCGTGATTTGGCAGGAGGTGCCCGACTACTCTCCAACTCCCCTGGGACTATCTACTGCACCCGGGAACCCGTTCTTGCCGCGTAGTGATGTGTTTCGTGGAAGTGGCAGGCGTGAGTACAAGGCTCAGCCCTTACACCTTGCACAGCCTCTCACTCTCACGCATTTCACTTCGTCGCCCGTGCTTTCCCGGAGTTGCGCGTCTATTGCCGAGGTTTCCCCGCGTCTAGTGCACCTGGGATTTCATTTTGGTGGCGTTGTCATGCGTTTGGTGGAAGTGGCAGGCGTGAGTACAAGGCTCACCGCCTTCTTTAGCACATGTGCCTCATAGTGCACAGCCTCTCACTCGCAGGCGTGCCACTACGGCCGCCGTGATCTGGCAGGAGGTGCGCGCCTACTCCCCAACTCCCCTGGGACTATCTACTTCACCCGGGAATAAGTTTTGGCCGCGTGGTGATGTGTTTCGTGGAAGTGGCAGGCGTGAGTACAAGGCTCAGCCCGTACACCTTGCACAGCCTCTCACTCTCACGCATGCCACTCCGTCGCCCGTGCTTTCCCGGAGTTGCGCGTCTATTGCCGAGGTTTCCCTGGGTCTAGTGCACCTGGGATTTCATTTTGGTGGCGTTGTCATGCGTTTGGTGGAAGTGGCATGCGTGAGTACAAGGCTCACCGCCTTCTTTAGCACATGTGCCTCATAGTGCACAGCCTCTCACTCGCAGGCGTGCCACTACGGCTGCCGCGACTTGGCAGGATGTGCGCG
This sequence comes from Stylophora pistillata, assembly GCF_964205215.1. Taxonomy (NCBI): domain Eukaryota; kingdom Metazoa; phylum Cnidaria; class Anthozoa; order Scleractinia; family Pocilloporidae; genus Stylophora; species Stylophora pistillata. The sequence goes on along the minus strand of NC_142521.1, from coordinate 991,036 downwards.
TCTACTGCCCAACTCCCCTGGGACTATCTACTGCACCCGGGAATAGCTTTTGGCCGCGTGGTGATGTGTTTCGTGGAAGTGGCAGGCGTGAGTACAAGGCTCACCGCCTTCTTTAGCACATGTGCCTCATAGTGCACAGCCTCTCACTCGCAGGCGTGCCACTACGGCTGCCGTGATTTGGCAGGAGGTGCCCGACTACTCTCCAACTCCCCTGGGACTATCTACTGCACCCGGGAATCCGTTTTGGCCGCGTGGTGATGTGTATCGTGGAAGTGGGCAGGCATGAGTACAAGGCTCAGCCGGTACACCTTGCACAGCCTCTCACTCTCACGCATGCCACTCCGTCGCCCGTGCTTTCCCGGAGTTGTGCATCTATTGCCGAGGTTTCCCTGGGTCTAGTGCACCTGGGATTTCATTTTGGTGGCGTTGTCATGCGTTTGGTGGAAGTGGCAGCCGTGAGGACAAGGCTCACCGCCTTCTTTAGCACATGTGCCTCATAGTGCACAGCCTCTCACTCGCAGGCGTGCCACTACGGCCGCCGTGATTTGGCAGGAGGTGCCCGACTACTCTCCAACTCCCCTGGGACTATCTACTGCACCCGGGAATCCGTTTTGGCCGCGTGGTGATGTGTTTCGTGGAAGTGGCAGGCGTGAGTACAAGACTGACCGCCTTCTTTAGCACATGTGCCTCACAGTGCACAGCCTCTCAATTGCAGGCGTGCCACTACGGCTGCCGTGATTTGGCAGGAGGTGCCCGACTACTCTCCAACTCCCCTGGGACTATCTACTGCACCCAGGAACCCGTTCTTGCCGCGTAGTGATATGTTTCGTGGAAGTGGCAGGCGTGAGTACAAGGCTCAGCCCTTACACCTTGCAAAGCCTCTCACTCTCACGCATGCCACTTCGTCGCCCGTGCTTTCCCGGAGTTGCACGTCTATTGCCGAGGTTTCCCTGGGTCTAGTGCACCTGGGATTTCATTTTGGTGGCGTTGTCATGCGTTTGGTGGAAGTGGCAGGCGTGAGTACAAGGCTCACCGCCTTCCTTAGCACATGTGCCTCATAGTGCACAGCCTCTCACTCGCAGGCGTGCCACTACGGCTGCCGCGACTTGGCAGGATGTGCGCGTCTACTGCCCAACTCCCCTGGGACTATCTACTGCACCCGGGAATAGCTTTTGGCCGCGTGGTGATGTGTTTCGTGGAAGTGGCAGGCGTGAGTACAAGGCTCACCGCCTTCTTTAGCACATGTGCCTCATAGTGCACAGCCTCTCACTCGCAGGCGTGCCACTACGGCTGCCGTGATTTGGCAGGAGGTGCCCGACTACTCTCCAACTCCCCTGGGACTATCTACTGCACCCGGGAATCCGTTTTGGCCGCGTGGTGATGTGTATTGTGGAAGTGGGCAGGCATGAGTACAAGGCTCAGCCGGTACACCTTGCACAGCCTCTCACTCTCACGCATGCCACTCCGTCGCCCGTGCTTTCCCGGAGTTGTGCGTCTATTGCCGAGGTTTCCCTGCGTCTAGTGCACCTGGGATTTCATTTTGGTGGCGTTGTCATGCGTTTGGTGGAAGTGGCATGCGTGAGTACAAGGCTCACCGCCTTCTTTAGCACATGTGCCTCATAGTGCACAGCCTCTCACTCGCAGGCGTGCCACTACGGCCGCCGCGACTTGGCAGGATGTGCGCGTCTACTGCCCAACTCCCCTGGGACTATCTACTGCACCCGGGAATAGCTTTTGGCCGCGTGGTGATGTGTTTCGTGGAAGTGGCAGGCGTGAGTACAAGGCTCACCGCCTTCTTTAGCACATGTGCCTCATAGTGCACAGCCTCTCACTCGCAGGCGTGCCACTACGGCTGCCGTGATTTGGCAGGAGGTGCCCGACTACTCTCCAACTCCCCTGGGACTATCTACTGCACCCGGGAATCCGTTTTGGCCGCGTGGTGATGTGTATCGTGGAAGTGGGCAGGCATGAGTACAAGGCTCAGCCGGTACACCTTGCACAGCCTCTCACTCTCACGCATGCCACTCCGTCGCCCGTGCTTTCCCGGAGTTGTGCGTCTATTGCCGAGGTTTCCCTGGGTCTAGTGCACCTGGGATTTTATTTTGGTGGCGTTGTCATGCGTTTGGTGGAAGTGGCAGGCGTGAGGACAAGGCTCACCGCCTTCTTTAGCACATGTGCCTCATAGTGCACAGCCTCTCACTCGCAGGCGTGCCACTACGGCCGCCTTGATTTGGCAGGAGGTGCCCGACTACTCTGCAACTCCCCTGGGACTATCTACTGCACCCGGGAATCCGTTTTGGCCGCGTGGTGATGTGTTTCGTGGAAGTGGCAGGCGTGAGTACAAGACTGACCGCCTTCTTTAGCACATGTGCCTCACAGTGCACAGCCTCTCAATTGCAGGCGTGCCACTACGGCTGCCGTGATTTGGCAGGAGGTGCCCGACTACTCTCCAACTCCCCTGGGACTATCTACTGCACCCGGAAACCCGTTCTTGCCGCGTAGTGATGTGTTTCGTGGAAGTGGCAGGCGTGAGTACAAGGCTCAGCCCTTACACCTTGCACAGCCTCTCACTCTCACGCATGCCACTTCGTCGACCGTGCTTTCCCGGAGTTGCGCGTCTATTGCCGAGGTTTCCCTGGGTCTAGTGCACCTGGGATTTCATTTTGGTGGCGTTGTCATGCGTTTGGTGGAAGTGGCAGGCGTGAGTACAAGGCTCACCGCCTTCTTTAGCACATGTGCCTCATAGTGCACAGCCTCTCACTCGCAGGCGTGCCACTACGGCCGCCGTGATCTGGTAGGAGGTGCGCGCCTACTCCCCAACTCCCCTGGGACTATCTACTTCACCCGGGAATAAGTTTTGGCCGCGTGGTGATGTGTTTCGTGGAAGTGGCAGGCGTGAGTACAAGGCTCAGCCCGTACACCTTGCACAGCCTCTCACTCTCACGCATGCCACTCCGTCGCCCGTGCTTTCCCGGAGTTGCGCGTCTATTGCCGAGGTTTCCCTGGGTCTAGTGCACCTGGGATTTCATTTTGGTGGTGTTGTCATGCGTTTGGTGGAAGTGGCATGCGTGAGTACAAGGCTCACCGCCTTCTTTAGCACATGTGCCTCATAGTGCACAGCCTCTCACTCGCAGGCGTGCCACTACGGCTGCCGCGACTTGGCAGGATGTGCGCGTCTACTCCCCAACTCCCCTGGGACTATCTACTGCACCCGGGAATCCGTTTTGGCCGCGTGGTGATGTGTTTCGTGGAAGTGGCAGGCGTGAGTACAAGACTGACCGCCTTCTTTAGCACATGTGCCTCACAGTGCACAGCCTCTCAATTGCAGGCGTGCCACTACGGCTGCCGTGATTTGGCAGGAGGTGCCCAACTACTCTCCAACTCCCCTGGGACTATCTACTGCACCCGGGAACCCGTTCTTGCCGCGTAGTGATGTGTTTCGTGGAAGTGGCAGGCGTGAGTACAAGGCTCAGCCCTTACACCTTGCAAAGCCTCTAACTCTCACGCATGCCACTTCGTCGCCCGTGCTTTCCCGGAGTTGCGCGTCTATTGCCGAGGTTTCCCTGGGTCTAGTGCACCTGGGATTTCATTTTGGTGGCGTTGTCATGCGTTTGGTGGAAGTGGCAGGCGTGAGTACAAGGCTCACCGCCTTCTTTAGCACATGTGCCTCATAGTGCACAGCCTCTCACTCGCAGGCGTGCCACTACGGCCGCCGCGACTTGGCAGGATGTGCGCGTCTACTGCCCAACTCCCCTGGGACTATCTACTGCACCCGGGAATAGCTTTTGGCCGCGTGGTGATGTGTTTCGTGGAAGTGGCAGGCGTGAGTACAAGGCTCACCGCCTTCTTTAGCACATGTGCCTCATAGTGCACAGCCTCTCACTCGCAGGCGTGCCACTACGGCTGCCGTGATTTGGCAGGAGGTGCCCGACTACTCTCCAACTCCCCTGGGACTATCTACTGCACCCGGGAATCCGTTTTGGCCGCGTGGTGATGTGTATCGTGGAAGTGGGCAGGCATGAGTACAAGGCTCAGCCGGTACACCTTGCACAGCCTCTCACTCTCACGCATGCCACTCCGTCGCCCGTGCTTTCCCGGAGTTGTGCGTCTATTGCCGAGGTTTCCCTGGGTCTAGTGCACCTGGGATTTCATTTTGGTGGCGTTGTCATGCGTTTGGTGGAAGTGGCAGGCGTGAGGACAAGGCTCACCGCCTTCTTTAGCACATGTGCCTCATAGTGCACAGCCTCTCACTCGCAGGCGTGCCACTACGGCCGCCGTGATTTGGCAGGAGGTGCCCGACTACTCTCCAACCCCCCTGGGACTATCTACTGCACCCGGGAATCCGTTTTGGCCGCGTGGTGATGTGTTTCGTGGAAGTGGCAGGCGTGAGTACAAGACTGACCGCCTTCTTTAGCACATGTGCCTCACAGTGCACAGCCTCTCAATTGCAGGCGTGCCACTACGGCTGCCGTGATTTGGCAGGAGGTGCCCGACTACTCTCCAACTCCCCTGGGACTATCTACTGCACCCGGGAACCCGTTCTTGCCGCGTAGTGATGTGTTTCGTGGAAGTGGCAGGCGTGAGTACAAGGCTCAGCCCTTACACCTTGCACAGCCTCTCACTCTCACGCATGCCACTTCGTCGCCCGTGCTTTCCCGGAGTTGCGCGTCTATTGCCGAGGTTTCCCTGCGTCTAGTGCACCTGGGATTTCATTTTGGTGGCGTTGTCATGCGTTTGGTGGAAGTGGCATGCGTGAGTACAAGGCTCACCGCCTTCTTTAGCACATGTGCCTCATAGTGCACAGCCTCTCACTCGCAGGCGTGCCACTACGGCTGCCGCGACTTGGCAGGATGTGCGCGTCTACTGCCCAACTCCCCTGGGACTATCTACTGCACCCGGGAATAGCTTTTGGCCGCGTGGTGATGTGTTTCGTGGAAGTGGCAGGCGTGAGTACAAGGCTCACCGCCTTCTTTAGCACATGTGCCTCATAGTGCACAGCCTCTCACTCGCAGGCGTGCCACTACGGCTGCCGTGATTTGGCAGGAGGTGCCCGACTACTCTCCAACTCCCCTGGGACTATCTACTGCACCCGGGAATCCGTTTTGGCCGCGTGGTGATGTGTATCGTGGAAGTGGGCAGGCATGAGTACAAGGCTCAGCCGGTACACCTTGCACAGCCTCTCACTCTCACGCATGCCACTCCGTCGCCCGTGCTTTCCCGGAGTTGTGCGTCTATTGCCGAGGTTTCCCTGCGTCTAGTGCACCTGGGATTTCATTTTGGTGGCGTTGTCATGCGTTTGGTGGAAGTGGCATGCGTGAGTACAAGGCTCACCGCCTTCTTTAGCACATGTGCCTCATAGTGCACAGCCTCTCACTCGCAGGCGTGCCACTACGGCCGCCGCGACTTGGCAGGATGTGCGCGTCTACTGCCCAACTCCCCTGGGACTATCTACTGCACCCGGGAATAGCTTTTGGCCGCGTGGTGATGTGTTTCGTGGAAGTGGCAGGCGTGAGTACAAGGCTCACCGCCTTCTTTAGCACATGTGCCTCATAGTATACAGCCTCTCACTCGCAGGCGTGCCACTACGGCTGCCGTGATTTGGCAGGAGGTGCCCGACTACTCTCCAACTCCCCTGGGACTATCTACTGCACCCGGGAATCCGTTTTGGCCGCGTGGTGATGTGTATCGTGGAAGTGGGCAGGCATGAGTACAAGGCTCAGCCGGTACACCTTGCACAGCCTCTCACTCTCACGCATGCCACTCCGTCGCCCGTGCTTTCCCGGAGTTGTGCGTCTATTGCCGAGGTTTCCCTGGGTCTAGTGCACCTGGGATTTCATTTTGGTGGCGTTGTCATGCGTTTGGTGGAAGTGGCAGGCGTGAGGACAAGGCTCACCGCCTTCTTTAGCACATGTGCCTCATAGTGCACAGACTCTCACTCGCAGGCGTGCCACTACGGCCGCCGTGATTTGGCAGGAGGTGCCCGACTACTCTCCAACTCCCCTGGGACTATCTACTGCACCCGGGAATCCGTTTTGGCCGCGTGGTGATGTGTTTCGTGGAAGTGGGAGGCGTGAGTACAAGACTGACCGCCTTCTTTAGCACATGTGCCTCACAGTGCACAGCCTCTCAATTGCAGGCGTGCCACTACGGCTGCCGTGATTTGGCAGGAGGTGCCCGACTACTCTCCAACTCCCCTGGGACTATCTACTGCACCCGGGAACCCGTTCTTGCCGCGTAGTGATGTGTTTCGTGGAAGTGGCAGGCGTGAGTACAAGGCTCAGCCCTTACACCTTGCACAGCCTCTCACTCTCACGCATGCCACTTCGTCGCCCGTGCTTTCCCGGAGTTGCGCGTCTATTGCCGAGGTTTCCCTGCGTCTAGTGCACCTGGGATTTCATTTTGGTGGCGTTGTCATGCGTTTGGTGGAAGTGGCAGGCGTGAGTACAAGGCTCACCGCCTTCTTTAGCACATGTGCCTCATAGTGCACAGCCTCTCACTCGCAGGCGTGCCACTACGGCCGCCGTGATCTGGCAGGAGGTGCGCGCCTACTCCCCAACTCCCCTGGGACTATCTACTTCACCCGGGAATAAGTTTTGGCCGCGTGGTGATGTGTTTCGTGGAAGTGGCAGGCGTGAGTACAAGGCTCAGCCCGTACACCTTGCACAGCCTCTCACTCTCACGCATGCCACTCCGTCGCCCGTGCTTTCCCGGAGTTGCGCGTCTATTGCCGAGGTTTCCCTGGGTCTAGTGCACCTGGGATTTCATTTTGGTGGCGTTGTCATGCGTTTGGTGGAAGTGGCATGCGTGAGTACAAGGCTCACCGCCTTCTTTAGCACATGTGCCTCATAGTGCACAGCCTCTCACTCGCAGGCGTGCCACTACGGCTGCCGCGACTTGGCAGGATGTGCGCGTCTACTGCCCAACTCCCCTGGGACTATCTACTGCACCCGGGAATAGCTTTTGGCCGCGTGGTGATGTGTTTCGTGGAAGTGGCAGGCGTGAGTACAAGGCTCACCGCCTTCTTTAGCACATGTGCCTCATAGTGCACAGCCTCTCACTCGCAGGCGTGCCACTACGGCTGCCGTGATTTGGCAGGAGGTGCCCGACTACTCTCCAACTCCCCTGGGACTATCTACTGCACCCGGGAATCCGTTTTGGCCGCGTGGTGATGTGTATCGTGGAAGTGGGCAGGCATGAGTACAAGGCTCAGCCGGTACACCTTGCACAGCCTCTCACTCTCACGCATGCCACTCCGTCGCCCGTGCTTTCCCGGAGTTGTGCGTCTATTGCCGAGGTTTCCCTGCGTCTAATGCACCTGGGATTTCATTTTGGTGGCGTTGTCATGCGTTTGGTGGAAGTGGCATGCGTGAGTACAAGGCTCACCGCCTTCTTTAGCACATGTGCCTCATAGTGCACAGCCTCTCACTCGCAGGCGTGCCACTACGGCCGCCGCGACTTGGCAGGATGTGCGCGTCTACTGCCCAACTCCCCTGGGACTATCTACTGCACCCGGGAATAGCTTTTGGCCGCGTGGTGATGTGTTTCGTGGAAGTGGCAGGCGTGAGTACAAGGCTCACCGCCTTCTTTAGCACATGTGCCTCATAGTGCACAGCCTCTCACTCGCAGGCGTGCCACTACGGCTGCCGTGATTTGGCAGGAGGTGCCCGACTACTCTCCAACTCCCCTGGGACTATCTACTGCACCCGGGAATCCGTTTTGGCCGCGTGGTGATGTGTATCGTGGAAGTGGGCAGGCATGAGTACAAGGCTCAGCCGGTACACCTTGCACAGCCTCTCACTCTCACGCATGCCACTCCGTCGCCCGTGCTTTCCCGGAGTTGTGCGTCTATTGCCGAGGTTTCCCTGGGTCTAGTGCACCTGGGATTTCATTTTGGTGGCGTTGTCATGCGTTTGGTGGAAGTGGCAGGCGTGAGGACAAGGCTCACCGCCTTCTTTAGCACATGTGCCTCATAGTGCACAGACTCTCACTCGCAGGCGTGCCACTACGGCCACCGTGATTTGGCAGGAGGTGCCCGACTACTCTCCAACTCCCCTGGGACTATCTACTGCACCCGGGAATCCGTTTTGGCCGCGTGGTGATGTGTTTCGTGGAAGTGGGAGGCGTGAGTACAAGACTGACCGCCTTCTTTAGCACATGTGCCTCACAGTGCACAGCCTCTCAATTGCAGGCGTGCCACTACGGCTGCCGTGATTTGGCAGGAGGTGCCCGACTACTCTCCAACTCCCCTGGGACTATCTACTGCACCCGGGAACCCGTTCTTGCCGCGTAGTGATGTGTTTCGTGGAAGTGGCAGGCGTGAGTACAAGGCTCAGCCCTTACACCTTGCACAGCCTCTCACTCTCACGCATTTCACTTCGTCGCCCGTGCTTTCCCGGAGTTGCGCGTCTATTGCCGAGGTTTCCCCGCGTCTAGTGCACCTGGGATTCCATTTTGGTGGCGTTGTCATGCGTTTGGTGGAAGTGGCAGGCGTGAGTACAAGGCTCACCGCCTTCTTTAGCACATGTGCCTCATAGTGCACAGCCTCTCACTCGCAGGCGTGCCACTACGGCCGCCGTGATCTGGCAGGAGGTGCGCGCCTACTCCCCAACTCCCCTGGGACTATCTACTTCACCCGGGAATAAGTTTTGGCCGCGTGGTGATGTGTTTCGTGGAAGTGGCAGGCGTGAGTACAAGGCTCAGCCCGTACACCTTGCACAGCCTCTCACTCTCACGCATGCCACTCCGTCGCCCGTGCTTTCCCGGAGTTGCGCGTCTATTGCCGAGGTTTCCCTGGGTCTAGTGCACCTGGGATTTCATTTTGGTGGCGTTGTCATGCGTTTGGTGGAAGTGGCATGCGTGAGTACAAGGCTCACCGCCTTCTTTAGCACATGTGCCTCATAGTGCACAGCCTCTCACTCGCAGGCGTGCCACTACGGCTGCCGCGACTTGGCAGGATGTGCGCGTCTACTGCCCAACTCCCCTGGGACTATCTACTGCACCCGGGAATAGCTTTTGGCCGCGTGGTGATGTGTTTCGTGGAAGTGGCAGGCGTGAGTACAAGGCTCACCGCCTTCTTTAGCACATGTGCCTCATAGTGCACAGCCTCTCACTCGCAGGCGTGCCACTACGGCTGCCGTGATTTGGCAGGAGGTGCCCGACTACTCTCCAACTCCCCTGGGACTATCTACTGCACCCGGGAATCCGTTTTGGCCGCGTGGTGATGTGTATCGTGGAAGTGGGCAGGCATGAGTACAAGGCTCAGCCGGTACACCTTGCACAGCCTCTCACTCTCACGCATGCCACTCCGTCGCCCGTGCTTTCCCGGAGTTGTGCATCTATTGCCGAGGTTTCCCTGGGTCTAGTGCACCTGGGATTTCATTTTGGTGGCGTTGTCATGCGTTTGGTGGAAGTGGCAGCCGTGAGGACAAGGCTCACCGCCTTCTTTAGCACATGTGCCTCATAGTGCACAGCCTCTCACTCGCAGGCGTGCCACTACGGCCGCCGTGATTTGGCAGGAGGTGCCCGACTACTCTCCAACTCCCCTGGGACTATCTACTGCACCCGGGAATCCGTTTTGGCCGCGTGGTGATGTGTTTCGTGGAAGTGGCAGGCGTGAGTACAAGACTGACCGCCTTCTTTAGCACATGTGCCTCACAGTGCACAGCCTCTCAATTGCAGGCGTGCCACTACGGCTGCCGTGATTTGGCAGGAGGTGCCCGACTACTCTCCAACTCCCCTGGGACTATCTACTGCACCCGGGAACCCGTTCTTGCCGCGTAGTGATATGTTTCGTGGAAGTGGCAGGCGTGAGTACAAGGCTCAGCCCTTACACCTTGCAAAGCCTCTCACTCTCACGCATGCCACTTCGTCGCCCGTGCTTTCCCGGAGTTGCACGTCTATTGCCGAGGTTTCCCTGGGTCTAGTGCACCTGGGATTTCATTTTGGTGGCGTTGTCATGCGTTTGGTGGAAGTGGCAGGCGTGAGTACAAGGCTCACCGCCTTCCTTAGCACATGTGCCTCATAGTGCACAGCCTCTCACTCGCAGGCGTGCCACTACGGCTGCCGCGACTTGGCAGGATGTGCGCGTCTACTGCCCAACTCCCCTGGGACTATCTACTGCACCCGGGAATCCGTTTTGGCCGCGTGGTGATGTGTTTCGTGGAAGTGGGAGGCGTGAGTACAAGACTGACCGCCTTCTTTAGCACATGTGCCTCACAGTGCACAGCCTCTCAATTGCAGGCGTGCCACTACGGCTGCCGTGATTTGGCAGGAGGTGCCCGACTACTCTCCAACTCCCCTGGGACTATCTACTGCACCCGGGAACCCGTTCTTGCCGCGTAGTGATGTGTTTCGTGGAAGTGGCAGGCGTGAGTACAAGGCTCAGCCCTTACACCTTGCACAGCCTCTCACTCTCACGCATTTCACTTCGTCGCCCGTGCTTTCCCGGAGTTGCGCGTCTATTGCCGAGGTTTCCCCGCGTCTAGTGCACCTGGGATTCCATTTTGGTGGCGTTGTCATGCGTTTGGTGGAAGTGGCAGGCGTGAGTACAAGGCTCACCGCCTTCTTTAGCACATGTGCCTCATAGTGCACAGCCTCTCACTCGCAGGCGTGCCACTACGGCCGCCGTGATCTGGCAGGAGGTGCGCGCCTACTCCCCAACTCCCCTGGGACTATCTACTTCACCCGGGAATAAGTTTTGGCCGCGTGGTGATGTGTTTCGTGGAAGTGGCAGGCGTGAGTACAAGGCTCAGCCCGTACACCTTGCACAGCCTCTCACTCTCACGCATGCCACTCCGTCGCCCGTGCTTTCCCGGAGTTGCGCGTCTATTGCCGAGGTTTCCCTGGGTCTAGTGCACCTGGGATTTCATTTTGGTGGCGTTGTCATGCGTTTGGTGGAAGTGGCATGCGTGAGTACAAGGCTCACCGCCTTCTTTAGCACATGTGCCTCATAGTGCACAGCCTCTCACTCGCAGGCGTGCCACTACGGCTGCCGCGACTTGGCAGGATGTGCGCGTCTACTGCCCAACTCCCCTGGGACTATCTACTGCACCCGGGAATAGCTTTTGGCCGCGTGGTGATGTGTTTCGTGGAAGTGGCAGGCGTGAGTACAAGGCTCACCGCCTTCTTTAGCACATGTGCCTCATAGTGCACAGCCTCTCACTCGCAGGCGTGCCACTACGGCTGCCGTGATTTGGCAGGAGGTGCCCGACTACTCTCCAACTCCCCTGGGACTATCTACTGCACCCGGGAATCCGTTTTGGCCGCGTGGTGATGTGTATCGTGGAAGTGGGCAGGCATGAGTACAAGGCTCAGCCGGTACACCTTGCACAGCCTCTCACTCTCACGCATGCCACTCCGTCGCCCGTGCTTTCCCGGAGTTGTGCATCTATTGCCGAGGTTTCCCTGGGTCTAGTGCACCTGGGATTTCATTTTGGTGGCGTTGTCATGCGTTTGGTGGAAGTGGCAGCCGTGAGGACAAGGCTCACCGCCTTCTTTAGCACATGTGCCTCATAGTGCACAGCCTCTCACTCGCAGGCGTGCCACTACGGCCGCCGTGATTTGGCAGGAGGTGCCCGACTACTCTCCAACTCCCCTGGGACTATCTACTGCACCCGGGAATCCGTTTTGGCCGCGTGGTGATGTGTTTCGTGGAAGTGGCAGGCGTGAGTACAAGACTGACCGCCTTCTTTAGCACATGTGCCTCACAGTGCACAGCCTCTCAATTGCAGGCGTGCCACTACGGCTGCCGTGATTTGGCAGGAGGTGCCCGACTACTCTCCAACTCCCCTGGGACTATCTACTGCACCCGGGAACCCGTTCTTGCCGCGTAGTGATATGTTTCGTGGAAGTGGCAGGCGTGAGTACAAGGCTCAGCCCTTACACCTTGCAAAGCCTCTCACTCTCACGCATGCCACTTCGTCGCCCGTGCTTTCCCGGAGTTGCACGTCTATTGCCGAGGTTTCCCTGGGTCTAGTGCACCTGGGATTTCATTTTGGTGGCGTTGTCATGCGTTTGGTGGAAGTGGCAGGCGTGAGTACAAGGCTCACCGCCTTCCTTAGCACATGTGCCTCATAGTGCACAGCCTCTCACTCGCAGGCGTGCCACTACGGCTGCCGCGACTTGGCAGGATGTGCGCGTCTACTGCCCAACTCCCCTGGGACTATCTACTGCACCCGGGAATAGCTTTTGGCCGCGTGGTGATGTGTTTCGTGGAAGTGGCAGGCGTGAGTACAAGGCTCACCGCCTTCTTTAGCACATGTGCCTCATAGTGCACAGCCTCTCACTCGCAGGCGTGCCACTACGGCTGCCGTGATTTGGCAGGAGGTGCCCGACTACTCTCCAACTCCCCTGGGACTATCTACTGCACCCGGGAATCCGTTTTGGCCGCGTGGTGATGTGTATCGTGGAAGTGGGCAGGCATGAGTACAATGCTCAGCCGGTACACCTTGCACAGCCTCTCACTCTCACGCATGCCACTCCGTCGCCCGTGCTTTCCCGGAGTTGTGCGTCTATTGCCGAGGTTTCCCTGCGTCTAGTGCACCTGGGATTTCATTTTGGTGGCGTTGTCATGCGTTTGGTGGAAGTGGCAGGCGTGAGGACAAGGCTCACCGCCTTCTTTAGCACATGTGCCTCATAGTGCACAGCCTCTCACTCGCAGGCGTGCCACTACGGCCGCCGTGATTTGGCAGGAGGTGCCCGACTACTCTCCAACTCCCCTGGGACTATCTACTGCACCCGGGAATCCGTTTTGGCCGCGTGGTGATGTGTTTCGTGGAAGTGGCAGGCGTGAGTACAAGACTGACCGCCTTCTTTAGCACATGTGCCTCACAGTGCACAGCCTCTCAATTGCAGGCGTGCCACTACGGCTGCCGTGATTTGGCAGGAGGTGCCCGACTACTCTCCAACTCCCCTGGGACTATCTACTGCACCCGGGAACCCGTTCTTGCCGCGTAGTGATGTGTTTCGTGGAAGTGGCAGGCGTGAGTACAAGGCTCAGCCCTTACACCTTGCACAGCCTCTCACTCTCACGCATGCCACTTCGTCGCCCGTGCTTTCCCGGAGTTGCGCGTCTATTGCCGAGGTTTCCCTGCGTCTAGTGCACCTGGGATTTCATTTTGGTGGCGTTGTCATGCGTTTGGTGGAAGTGGCAGGCGTGAGTACAAGGCTCACCGCCTTCTTTAGCACATGTGCCTCATAGTGCACAGACTCTCACTCGCAGGCGTGCCACTACGGCCGCCGTGATCTGGCAGGAGGTGCGCGCCTACTCCCCAACTCCCCTGGGACTATCTACTTCACCCGGGAATAAGTTTTGGCCGCGTGGTGATGTGTTTCGTGGAAGTGGCAGGCGTGAGTACAAGGCTCAGCCCGTACACCTTGCACAGCCTCTCACTCTCACGCATGCCACTCCGTCGCCCGTGCTTTCCCGGAGTTGCGCGTCTATTGCCGAGGTTTCCCTGGGTCTAGTGCACCTGGGATTTCATTTTGGTGGCGTTGTCATGCGTTTGGTGGAAGTGGCATGCGTGAGTACAAGGCTCACCGCCTTCTTTAGCACATGTGCCTCATAGTGCACAGCCTCTCACTCGCAGGCGTACCACTACGGCTGCCGCCACTTGGCAGGATGTGCGCGTCTACTCCCCAACTCCCCTGGGACTATCTACTGCACCCGGGAATCCGTTTTGGCCGCGTGGTGATGTGTTTCGTGGAAGTGGCAGGCGTGAGTACAAGACTGACCGCCTTCTTTAGCACATGTGCCTCACAGTGCACAGCCTCTCAATTGCAGGCGTGCCACTACGGCTGCCGTGATTTGGCAGGAGGTGCCCGACTACTCTCCAACTCCCCTGGGACTATCTACTGCACCCGGGAACCCGTTCTTGCCGCGTAGTGATGTGTTTCGTGGAAGTGGCAGGCGTGAGTACAAGGCTCAGCCCTTACACCTTGCAAAGCCTCTCACTCTCACGCATGCCACTTCGTCGCCCGTGCTTTCCCGGAGTTGCGCGTCTATTGCCGAGGTTTCCCTGGGTCTAGTGCACCTGGGATTTCATTTTGGTGGCGTTGTCATGCGTTTGGTGGAAGTGGCAGGCGTGAGTACAAGGCTCACCGCCTTCTTTAGCACATGTGCCTCATAGTGCACAGCCTCTCACTCGCAGGCGTGCCACTACGGCTGCCGCGACTTGGCAGGATGTGCGCGTCTACTGCCCAACTCCCCTGGGACTATCTACTGCACCCGGGAATAGCTTTTGGCCGCGTGGTGATGTGTTTCGTGGAAGTGGCAGGCGTGAGTACAAGGCTCACCGCCTTCTTTAGCACATGTGCCTCATAGTGCACAGCCTCTCACTCGCAGGCGTGCCACTACGGCTGCCGTGATTTGGCAGGAGGTGCCCGACTACTCTCCAACTCCCCTGGGACTATCTACTGCACCCGGGAATCCGTTTTGGCCGCGTGGTGATGTGTATCGTGGAAGTGGGCAGGCATGAGTACAAGGCTCAGCCGGTACACCTTGCACAGCCTCTCACTCTCACGCATGCCACTCCGTCGCCCGTGCTTTCCCGGAGTTGTGCGTCTATTGCCGAGGTTTCCCTGCGTCTAGTGCACCTGGGATTTCATTTTGGTGGCGTTGTCATGCGTTTGGTGGAAGTGGCATGCGTGAGTACAAGGCTCACCGCCTTCTTTAGCACATGTGCCTCATAGTGCACAGCCTCTCACTCGCAGGCGTGCCACTACGGCCGCCGCGACTTGGCAGGATGTGCGCGTCTACTGCCCAACTCCCCTGGGACTATCTACTGCACCCGGGAATAGCTTTTGGCCGCGTGGTGATGTGTTTCGTGGAAGTGGCAGGCGTGAGTACAAGGCTCACCGCCTTCTTTAGCACATGTGCCTCATAGTGCACAGCCTCTCACTCGCAGGCGTGCCACTACGGCTGCCGTGATTTGGCAGGAGGTGCCCGACTACTCTCCAACTCCCCTGGGACTATCTACTGCACCCGGGAATCCGTTTTGGCCGCGTGGTGATGTGTATCGTGGAAGTGGGCAGGCATGAGTACAAGGCTCAGCCGGTACACCTTGCACAGCCTCTCACTCTCACGCATGCCACTCCGTCGCCCGTGCTTTCCCGGAGTTGTGCGTCTATTGCCGAGGTTTCCCTGGGTCTAGTGCACCTGGGATTTCATTTTGGTGGCGTTGTCATGCGTTTGGTGGAAGTGGCAGGCGTGAGGACAAGGCTCACCGCCTTCTTTAGCACATGTGCCTCATAGTGCACAGCCTCTCACTCGCAGGCGTGCCACTACGGCCGCCGTGATTTGGCAGGAGGTGCCCGACTACTCTCCAACTCCCCTGGGACTATCTACTGCACCCGGGAATCCGTTTTGGCCGCGTGGTGATGTGTTTCGTGGAAGTGGCAGGCGTGAGTACAAGACTGACCGCCTTCTTTAGCACATGTGCCTCACAGTGCACAGCCTCTCAATTGCAGGCGTGCCACTACGGCTGCCCTGATTTGGCAGGAGGTGCCCGACTACTCTCCAACTCCCCTGGGACTATCTACTGCACCCAGGAACCCGTTCTTGCCGCGTAGTGATGTGTTTCGTGGAAGTGGCAGGCGTGAGTACAAGGCTCAGCCCTTACACCTTGCACAGCCTCTCACTCTCACGCATGCCACTTCGTCGCCCGTGCTTTCCCGGAGTTGCGCGTCTATTGCCGAGGTTTCCCTGCGTCTAGTGCACCTGGGATTTCATTTTGGTGGCGTTGTCATGCGTTTGGTGGAAGTGGCAGGCGTGAGTACAAGGCTCACCGCCTTCTTTAGCACATGTGCCTCATAGTGCACAGCCTCTCACTCGCAGGCGTGCCACTACGGCCGCCGTGATCTGGCAGGAGGTGCGCGCCTACTCCCCAACTCCCCTGGGACTATCTACTTCACCCGGGAATAAGTTTTGGCCGCGTGGTGATGTGTTTCGTGGAAGTGGCAGGCGTGAGTACAAGGCTCAGCCCGTACACCTTGCACAGCCTCTCACTCTCACGCATGCCACTCCGTCGCCCGTGCTTTCCCGGAGTTGCGCGTCTATTGCCGAGGTTTCCCTGGGTCTAGTGCACCTGGGATTTCATTTTGGTGGCGTTGTCATGCGTTTGGTGGAAGTGGCATGCGTGAGTACAAGGCTCACCGCCTTCTTTAGCACATGTGCCTCATAGTGCACAGCCTCTCACTCGCAGGCGTGCCACTACGGCTGCCGCGACTTGGCAGGATGTGCGCGTCTACTGCCCAACTCCCCTGGGACTATCTACTGCACCCGGGAATAGCTTTTGGCCGCGTGGTGATGTGTTTCGTGGAAGTGGCAGGCGTGAGTACAAGGCTCACCGCCTTCTTTAGCACATGTGCCTCATAGTGCACAGCCTCTCACTCGCAGGCGTGCCACTACGGCTGCCGTGATTTGGCAGGAGGTGCCCGACTACTCTCCAACTCCCCTGGGACTATCTACTGCACCCGGGAATCCGTTTTGGCCGCGTGGTGATGTGTATCGTGGAAGTGGGCAGGCATGAGTACAAGGCTCAGCCGGTACACCTTGCACAGCCTCTCACTCTCACGCATGCCACTCCGTCGCCCGTGCTTTCCCGGAGTTGTGCGTCTATTGCCGAGGTTTCCCTGCGTCTAGTGCACCTGGGATTTCATTTTGGTGGCGTTGTCATGCGTTTGGTGGAAGTGGCATGCGTGAGTACAAGGCTCACCGCCTTCTTTAGCACATGTGCCTCATAGTGCACAGCCTCTCACTCGCAGGCGTGCCACTACGGCCGCCGCGACTTGGCAGGATGTGCGCGTCTACTGCCCAACTCCCCTGGGACTATCTACTGCACCCGGGAATAGCTTTTGGCCGCGTGGTGATGTGTTTCGTGGAAGTGGCAGGCGTGAGTACAAGTCTCACCGCCTTCTTTAGCACATGTGCCTCATAGTGCACAGCCTCTCACTCGCAGGCGTGCAACTACGGCTGCCGTGATTTGGCAGGAGGTGCCCGACTACTCTCCAACTCCCCTGGGACTATCTACTGCACCCGGGA
The DNA here is from genome assembly GCF_964205215.1 of Stylophora pistillata. Classification (NCBI taxonomy): domain Eukaryota; kingdom Metazoa; phylum Cnidaria; class Anthozoa; order Scleractinia; family Pocilloporidae; genus Stylophora; species Stylophora pistillata. Next base: position 973,998 of record NC_142521.1, on the reverse strand, counting down.
ATCCGTTTTGGCCGCGTGGTGATGTGTATTCTGGAAGTGGGCAGGCATGAGTACAAGGCTCAGCCGGTACACCTTGCACAGCCTCTCACTCTCACGCATGCCACTCCGTCGCCCGTGCTTTCCCGGAGTTGTGCGTCTATTGCCGAGGTTTCCCTGGGTCTAGTGCACCTGGGATTTCATTTTGGTGGCGTTGTCATGCGTTTGGTGGAAGTGGCAGGCATGAGGACAAGGCTCACCGCCTTCTTTAGCACATGTGCCTCATAGTGCACAGCCTCTCACTCGCAGGCGTGCCACTACGGCCGCCGTGATTTGGCAGGAGGTGCCCGACTACTCTCCAACTCCCCTGGGACTATCTACTGCACCCGGGAATCCGTTTTGGCCGCGTGGTGATGTGTTTCGTGGAAGTGGCAGGCGTGAGTACAAGACTGACCGCCTTCTTTAGCACATGTGCCTCACAGTGCACAGCCTCTCAATTGCAGGCGTGCCACTACGGCTGCCGTGATTTGGCAGGAGGTGCCCGACTACTCTCCAACTCCCCTGGGACTATCTACTGCACCCGGGAACCCGTTCTTGCCGCGTAGTGATGTGTTTCGTGGAAGTGGCAGGCGTGAGTACAAGGCTCAGCCCTTACACCTTGCACAGCCTCTCACTCTCACGCATGCCACTTCGTCGCCCGTGCTTTCCCGGAGTTGCGCGTCTATTGCCGAGGTTTCCCTGCGTCTAGTGCACCTGGGATTTCATTTTGGTGGCGTTGTCATGCGTTTGGTGGAAGTGGCAGGCGTGAGTACAAGGCTCACCGCCTTCTTTAGCACATGTGCCTCATAGTGCACAGCCTCTCACTCGCAGGCGTGCCACTACGGCCGCCGTGATCTGGCAGGAGGTGCGCGCCTACTCCCCAACTCCCCTGGGACTATCTACTTCACCCGGGAATAAGTTTTGGCCGCGTGGTGATGTGTTTCGTGGAAGTGGCAGGCGTGAGTACAAGGCTCAGCCCGTACACCTTGCACAGCCTCTCACTCTCACGCATGCCACTCCGTCGCCCGTGCTTTCCCGGAGTTGCGCGTCTATTGCCGAGGTTTCCCTGGGTCTAGTGCACCTGGGATTTCATTTTGGTGGTGTTGTCATGCGTTTGGTGGAAGTGGCATGCGTGAGTACAAGGCTCACCGCCTTCTTTAGCACATGTGCCTCATAGTGCACAGACTCTCACTCGCAGGCGTGCCACTACGGCTGCCGCGACTTGGCAGGATGTGCGCGTCTACTCCCCAACTCCCCTGGGACTATCTACTGCACCCGGGAATCCGTTTTGGCCGCGTGGTGATGTGTTTCGTGGAAGTGGCAGGCGTGAGTACAAGACTGACCGCCTTCTTTAGCACATGTGCCTCACAGTGCACAGCCTCTCAATTGCAGGCGTGCCACTACGGCTGCCGTGATTTGGCAGGAGGTGCCCGACTACTCTCCAACTCCCCTGGGACTATCTACTGCACCCGGGAACCCGTTCTTGCCGCGTAGTGATGTGTTTCGTGGAAGTGGCAGGCGTGAGTACAAGGCTCAGCCCTTACAACTTGCAAAGCCTCTCACTCTCACGCATGCCACTTCGTCGCCCGTGCTTTCCCGGAGTTGCGCGTCTATTGCCGAGGTTTCCCTGCCTCATAGTGCACAGCCTCTCACTCGCAGGCGTGCCACTACGGCTGCCGTGACTTGGCAGGATGTGCGCGTCTACTGCCCAGCTCCCCTGGGACTATCTACTGCACCCGGGAATAACTTTTGGCCGCGTGGTGATGTGTTTCGTGGAAGTGGCAGGCGTGAGTACAAGGCTCACCGCCTTCTTTAGCACATGTGCCTCATAGTGCACAGCCTCTCACTCGCAGGCGTGCCACTACGGCCGCCGTGATCTGGAAAGAGGTGCGCGCCTACTCCCCAACTCCCCTGGGACTATCTACGGCACCCGGAAATAAGTTTTGGCCGCGTGGTGATGTGTTTCGTGGAAGTGGCAGGCGTGAGTACAAGGCTCAGCCCGTACACCTTGCACAGCCACTCACTCTCACGCATTCCACTCCGTCGCCCGTGCTTTCCCGGAGTTGCGCGTCTATTTCCGAGGTTTCCCTGGGTCTAGTGCACCTGGGATTTCATTTTGGTGGCGTTGTCATGCGTTTGGTGGAAGTGGCAGGCTTGAGTACAAGGCTCACCGCCTTCTTTAGCACATGTGCCTCATAGTGCACAGCCTCTCACTCGCAGGCGTGCCACTACGGCTGCCGTGATCTGGCAGGAGGTGCGCGCCTACTCCCCAACTCCCCTGGAACTATCTACTTCACCCGGGAATAAGTTTTGGCCGCGTGGTGATGTGTTTCGTGGAAGTGGCAGGCGTGAGTACAAGACTCACCGCCTTCTTTAGCACATGTGCCTCACAGTGCACAGCCTCTCAATTGCAGGCGTGCCACTACGGCTGCCGTGATTTGGCAGGAGGTGCCCGACTACTCTCCAACTCCCCTGGGACTATCTACTGCACCCGGGAATCCGTTTTGGCCGCGTGGTGATGTGTTTCGTGGAAGTGGCAGGCGTGAGTACAAGGCTCAGCCCTTACACCTTGCACAGCCTCTCACTCTCACGCATGCCACTTCGTCGCCCGTGCTTTCCCGGAGTTGCGCGTCTATTGCCGAGGTTTCCCTGCGTATAGTGCACCTGGGATTTCATTTTGGTGGCGTTGTCATGCGTTTGGTGGAAGTGGCAGGCGTGAGTACAAGGCTCACCGCCTTCTTTAGCACATGTGCCTCATAGTGCACAGCCTCTCACTCGCAGGCGTGCCACTACGGCCGCCGTGATCTGGCAGGAGGTGCGCGCCTACTCCCCAACTTCCCTGGGACTATCTACGGCACCCGGGAATAAGTTTTGGCCGCGTGGTGATGTGTTTCGTGGAAGTGGCAGGCGTGAGTACAAGGCTCAGCCCGTACACCTTGCACAGCCACTCACTCTCACGCATGTCACTCCGTCGCCCGTGCTTTCCCGGAGTTGCGCGTCTATTGCCGAGGTTCCCCTGGGTCTAGTGCACCTGGGATTTCATTTTGGTGGCGTTGTCATGCGTTTGGTGGAAGTGGCAGGCTTGAGTAAAAGGCTCACCGCCTTCTTTAGCACATGTGCCTCATAGTGCACAGCCTCTCACTCGCAGGCGTGCCACTACGGCTGCCGTGACTTGGCAGGATGTGCGCGTCTACTGCCCAGCTCCCCTGGGACTATCTACTGCACCCGGGAATAACTTTTGGCCGCGTGGTGATGTGTTTCGTGGAAGTGGCAGGCGTGAGTACAAGGCTCACCGCCTTCTTTAGCACATGTGCCTCATAGTGCACAGCCTCTCACTCGCAGGCGTGCCACTACGGCCGCCGTGATCTGGCAGGAGGTGCGCGCCTACTCCCCAACTCCCCTGGGACTATCTACGGCACCCGGGAATAAGTTTTGGCCGCGTGGTGATGTGTTTCGTGGAAGTGGCAGGCGTGAGTACAAGACTCACCGCCTTCTTTAGCACATGTGCCTCACAGTGCACAGCCTCTCAATTGCAGGCGTGCCACTACGGCTGCCGTGATTTGGCAGGAGGTGCCCGACTACTCTCCAACTCCCCTGGGACTATCTACTGCACCCGGGAATCCGTTTTGGCCGCGTGGTGATGTGTTTCGTGGAGGTGGCAGGCGTGAGTACAAGGCTCAGCCCTTACACCTTGCACAGCCTCTCACTCTCACGCATGCCACTTCGTCGCCCGTGCTTTCCCGGAGTTGCGCGTCTATTGCCGAGGTTTCCCTGCGTCTAGTGCACCTGGGATTTCATTTTGGTGGCGTTGTCATGCGTTTGGTGGAAGTGGCAGGCGTGAGTACAAGGCTCACCGCCTTCTTTAGCACATGTGCCTCATAGTGCACAGCCTCTCACTCGCAGGCGTGCCACTACGGCTGCCGTGACTTGGCAGGATGTGCGCGTCTACTGCCCAGCTCCCCTGGGACTATCTACTGCACCCGGGAATAACTTTTGGCCGCGTGGTGATGTGTTTCGTGGAAGTGGCAGGCGTGAGTACAAGGCTCACCGCCTTCTTTAGCACATGTGCCTCATAGTGCACAGCCTCTCACTCGCAGGCGTGCCACTACGGCCGCCGTGATCTGGCAGGAGGTGCGCGCCTACTCCCCAACTCCCCTGGGACTATCTACGGCACCCGGGAATAAGTTTTGGCCGCGTGGTGATGTGTTTCGTGGAAGTGGCAGGCGTGAGTACAAGGCTCAGCCCGTACACCTTGCACAGCCTCTCACTCTCACGCATTCCACTCCGTCGCCCGTGCTTTCCCGGAGTTGCGCGTCTATTGCCGAGGTTTCCCTGGGTCTAGTGCACCTGGGATTTCATTTTGGTGGCGTTGTCATGCGTTTGGTGGAAGTGGCAGGCTTGAGTACAAGGCTCACCGCCTTCTTTAGCACATGTGCCTCATAGTGCACAGCCTCTCACTCGCAGGCGTGCCACTACGGCTGCCGTGATCTGGCAGGAGGTGCGCGCCTACTCCCCAACTCCCCTGGGACTATCTACTTCACCCGGGAATAAGTTTTGGCCGCGTGGTGATGTGTTTCGTGGAAGTGGCAGGCGTGAGTACAAGACTCACCGCCTTCTTTAGCACATGTGCCTCACAGTGCACAGCCTCTCAATTGCAGGCGTGCCACTACGGCTGCCGTGATTTGGCAGGAGGTGCCCGACTACTCTCCAACTCCCCTGGGACTATCTACTGCACCCGGGAATCCGTTTTGGCCGCGTGGTGATGTGTTTCGTGGAAGTGGCAGGCGTGAGTACAAGGCTCAGCCCTTACACCTTGCACAGCCTCTCACTCTCACGCATGCCACTTCGTCGCCCGTGCTTTCCCGGAGTTGCGCGTCTATTGCCGAGGTTTCCCTGCGTCTAGTGCACCTGGGATTTCATTTTGGTGGCGTTGTCATGCGTTTGGTGGAAGTGGCAGGCGTGAGTACAAGGCTCACCGCCTTCTTTAGCACATGTGCCTCATAGTGCACAGCCTCTCACTCGCAGGCGTGCCACTACGGCTGCCGTGACTTGGCAGGATGTGCGCGTCTACTGCCCAGCTCCCCTGGGACTATCTACTGCACCCGGGAATAACTTTTGGCCGCGTGGTGATGTGTTTCGTGGAAGTGGCAGGCGTGAGTACAAGGCTCACCGCCTTCTTTAGCACATGTGCCTCATAGTGCACAGCCTCTCACTCGCAGGCGTGCCACTACGGCCACCGTGATCTGGCAGGAGGTGCGCGCCTACTCCCCAACTCCCCTGGGACTATCTACGGCACCCGGGAATAAGTTTTGGCCGCGTGGTGATGTGTTTCGTGGAAGTGGCAGGCGTGAGTACAAGGCTCAGCCCGTACACCTTGCACAGCCACTCACTCTCACGCATGTCACTCCGTCGCCCGTGCTTTCCCGGAGTTGCGCGTCTATTGCCGAGGTTCCCCTGGGTCTAGTGCACCTGGGATTTCATTTTGGTGGCGTTGTCATGCGTTTGGTGGAAGTGGCAGGCTTGAGTAAAAGGCTCACCGCCTTCTTTAGCACATGTGCCTCATAGTGCACAGCCTCTCACTCGCAGGCGTGCCACTACGGCTGCCGTGACTTGGCAGGATGTGCGCGTCTACTGCTCAGCTCCCCTGGGACTATCTACTGCACCCGGGAATAACTTTTGGCCGCGTGGTGATGTGTTTCGTGGAAGTGGCAGGCGTGAGTACAAGGCTCACCGCCTTCTTTAGCACATGTGCCTCATAGTGCACAGCCTCTCACTCGCAGGCGTGCCACTACGGCCGCCGTGATCTGGCAGGAGGTGCGCGCCTACTCCCCAACTCCCCTGGGACTATCTACGGCACCCGGGAATAAGTTTTGGCCGCGTGGTGATGTGTTTCGTGGAAGTGGCAGGCGTGAGTACAAGACTCACCGCCTTCTTTAGCACATGTGCCTCACAGTGCACAGCCTCTCAATTGCAGGCGTGCCACTACGGCTGCCGTGATTTGGCAGGAGGTGCCCGACTACTCTCCAACTCCCCTGGGACTATCTACTGCACCCGGGAATCCGTTTTGGCCGCGTGGTGATGTGTTTCGTGGAAGTGGCAGGCGTGAGTACAAGGCTCAGCCCTTACACCTTGCACAGCCTCTCACTCTCACGCATGCCACTTCGTCGCCCGTGCTTTCCCGGAGTTGCGCGTCTATTGCCGAGGTTTCCCTGCGTCTAGTGCACCTGGGATTTCATTTTGGTGGCGTTGTCATGCGTTTGGTGGAAGTGGCAGGCGTGAGTACAAGGCTCACCGCCTTCTTTAGCACATGTGCCTCATAGTGCACAGCCTCTCACTCGCAGGCGTGCCACTACGGCTGCCGTGACTTGGCAGGATGTGCGCGTCTACTGCCCAGCTCCCCTGGGACTATCTACTGCACCCGGGAATAACTTTTGGCCGCGTGGTGATGTGTTTCGTGGAAGTGGCAGGCGTGAGTACAAGGCTCACCGCCTTCTTTAGCACATGTGCCTCATAGTGCACAGCCTCTCACTCGCAGGCGTGCCACTACGGCCGCCGTGATCTGGCAGGAGGTGCGCGCCTACTCCCCAACTCCCCTGGGACTATCTACGGCACCCGGGAATAAGTTTTGGCCGCGTGGTGATGTGTTTCGTGGAAGTGGCAGGCGTGAGTACAAGGCTCAGCCCGTACACCTTGCACAGCCTCTCACTCTCACGCATTCCACTCCGTCGCCCGTGCTTTCCCGGAGTTGCGCGTCTATTGCCGAGGTTTCCCTGGGTCTAGTGCACCTGGGATTTCATTTTGGTGGCGTTGTCATGCGTTTGGTGGAAGTGGCAGGCTTGAGTACAAGGCTCACCGCCTTCTTTAGCGCATGTGCCTCATAGTGCACAGCCTCTCACTCGCAGGCGTGCCACTACGGCTGCCGTGATCTGGCAGGAGGTGCGCGCCTACTCCCCAACTCCCCTGGGACTATCTACTTCACCCGGGAATAAGTTTTGGCCGCGTGGTGATGTGTTTCGTGGAAGTGGCAGGCGTGAGTACAAGACTCACCGCCTTCTTTAGCACATGTGCCTCACAGTGCACAGCCTCTCAATTGCAGGCGTGCCACTACGGCTGCCGTGATTTGGCAGGAGGTGCCCGACTACTCTCCAACTCCCCTGGGACTATCTACTGCACCCGGGAATCCGTTTTGGCCGCGTGGTGATGTGTTTCGTGGAAGTGGCAGGCGTGAGTACAAGGCTCAGCCCTTACACCTTGCACAGCCTCTCACTCTCACGCATGCCACTTCGTCGCCCGTGCTTTCCCGGAGTTGCGCGTCTATTGCCGAGGTTTCCCTGCGTCTAGTGCACCTGGGATTTCATTTTGGTGGCGTTGTCATGCGTTTGGTGGAAGTGGCAGGCGCGAGTACAAGGCTCACCGCCTTCTTTAGCACATGTGCCTCATAGTGCACAGCCTCTCACTCGCAGGCGTGCCACTACGGCCGCCGTGATCTGGCAGGAGGTGCGCGCCTACTCCCCAACTCCCCTGGGACTATCTACGGCACCCGGGAATAAGTTTTGGCCGCGTGGTGATGTGTTTCGTGGAAGGGGCAGGCGTGAGTACAAGGCTCAGCCCGTACACCTTGCACAGCCACTCACTCTCACGCATGTCACTCCGTCGCCCGTGCTTTCCCGGAGTTGCGCGTCTATTGCCGAGGTTCCCCTGGGTCTAGTGCACCTGGGATTTCATTTTGGTGGCGTTGTCATGCGTTTGGTGGAAGTGGCAGGCTTGAGTAAAAGGCTCACCGCCTTCTTTAGCACATGTGCCTCATAGTGCACAGCCTCTCACTCGCAGGCGTGCCACTACGGCTGCCGTGACTTGGCAGGATGTGCGCGTCTACTGCCCAGCTCCCCTGGGACTATCTACTGCACCCGGGAATAACTTTTGGCCGCGTGGTGATGTGTTTCGTGGAAGTGGCAGGCGTGAGTACAAGGCTCACCGCCTTCTTTAGCACATGTGCCTCATAGTGCACAGCCTCTCACTCGCAGGCGTGCCACTACGGCCGCCGTGATCTGGCAGGAGGTGCGCGCCTACTCCCCAACTCCCCTGGGACTATCTACGGCACCCGGGAATAAGTTTTGGCCGCGTGGTGATGTGTTTCGTGGAAGTGGCAGGCGTGAGTACAAGACTCCCCGCCTTCTTTAGCACATGTGCCTCACAGTGCACAGCCTCTCAATTGCAGGCGTGCCACTACGGCTGCCGTGATTTGGCAGGAGGTGCCCGACTACTCTCCAACTCCCCTGGGACTATCTACTGCACCCGGGAATCCGTTTTGGCCGCGTGGTGATGTGTTTCGTGGAAGTGGCAGGCGTGAGTACAAGGCTCAGCCCTTACACCTTGCACAGCCTCTCACTCTCACGCATGCCACTTCGTCGCCCGTGCTTTCCCGGAGTTGCGCGTCTATTGCCGAGGTTTCCCTGCGTCTAGTGCACCTGGGATTTCATTTTGGTGGCGTTGTCATGCGTTTGGTGGAAGTGGCAGGCGTGAGTACAAGGCTCACCGCCTTCTTTAGCACATGTGCCTCATAGTGCACAGCCTCTCACTCGCAGGCGTGCCACTACGGCTGCCGTGACTTGGCAGGATGTGCGCGTCTACTGCCCAGCTCCCCTGGGACTATCTACTGCACCCGGGAATAACTTTTGGCCGCGTGGTGATGTGTTTCGTGGAAGTGGCAGGCGTGAGTACAAGGCTCACCGCCTTCTTTAGCACATGTGCCTCATAGTGCACAGCCTCTCACTCGCAGGCGTGCCACTACGGCCGCCGTGATCTGGCAGGAGGTGCGCGCCTACTCCCCAACTCCCCTGGGACTATCTACGGCACCCGGGAATAAGTTTTGGCCGCGTGGTGATGTGTTTCGTGGAAGTGGCAGGCGTGAGTACAAGGCTCAGCCCGTACACCTTGCACAGCCTCTCACTCTCACGCATTCCACTCCGTCGCCCGTGCTTTCCCGGAGTTGCGCGTCTATTGCCGAGGTTTCCCTGGGTCTAGTGCACCTGGGATTTCATTTTGGTGGCGTTGTCATGCGTTTGGTGGAAGTGGCAGGCTTGAGTACAAGGCTCACCGCCTTCTTTAGCACATGTGCCTCATAGTGCACAGCCTCTCACTCGCAGGCGTGCCACTACGGCTGCCGTGATCTGGCAGGAGGTGCGCGCCTACTCCCCAACTCCCCTGGGACTATCTACTTCACCCGGGAATAAGTTTTGGCCGCGTGGTGATGTGTTTCGTGGAAGTGGCAGGCGTGAGTACAAGACTCACCGCCTTCTTTAGCACATGTGCCTCACAGTGCACAGCCTCTCAACTGCAGGCGTGCCACTACGGCTGCCGTGATTTGGCAGGAGGTGCCCGACTACTCTCCAACTCCCCTGGGACTATCTACTGCACCCGGGAATCCGTTTTGGCCGCGTGGTGATGTGTTTCGTGGAAGTGGCAGGCGTGAGTACAAGGCTCAGCCCTTACACCTTGCACAGCCTCTCACTCTCACGCATGCCACTTCGTCGCCCGTGCTTTCCCGGAGTTGCGCGTCTATTGCCGAGGTTTCCCTGCGTCTAGTGCACCTGGGATTTCATTTTGGTGGCGTTGTCATGCGTTTGGTGGAAGTGGCAGGCGTGAGTACAAGGCTCACCGCCTTCTTTAGCACATGTGCCTCATAGTGCACAGCCTCTCACTCGCAGGCGTGCCACTACGGCCGCCGTGATCTGGCAGGAGGTGCGCGCCTACTCCCCAACTCCCCTGGGACTATCTACGGCACCCGGGAATAAGTTTTGGCCGCGTGGTGATGTGTTTCGTGGAAGTGGCAGGCGTGAGTACAAGGCTCAGCCCGTACACCTTGCACAGCCTCTCACTCTCACGCATTCCACTCCGTCGCCAGTGCTTTCCCGGAGTTGCGCGTCTATTGCCGAGGTTTCCCTGGGTCTAGTGCACCTGGGATTTCATTTTGGTGGCGTTGTCATGCGTTTGGTGGAAGTGGCAGGCTTGAGTACAAGGCTCACCGCCTTCTTTAGCACATGTGCCTCATAGTGCACAGCCTCTCACTCGCAGGCGTGCCACTACGGCTGCCGTGATCTGGCAGGAGGTGCGCGCCTACTCCCCAACTCCCCTGGGACTATCTACTTCACCCGGGAATAAGTTTTGGCCGCGTGGTGATGTGTTTCGTGGAAGTGGCAGGCGTGAGTACAAGACTCACCGCCTTCTTTAGCACATGTGCCTCACAGTGCACAGCCTCTCAATTGCAGGCGTGCCACTACGGTTGCCGTGATTTGGCAGGAGGTGCCCGACTACTCTCCAACTCCCCTGGGACTATCTACTGCACCCGGGAATCCGTTTTGGCCGCGTGGTAATGTGTTTCGTGGAAGTAGCAGGCGTGAGTACAAGCCTCACCCCTTCCTCTTGCACAGCCTCCCACTCTTACGCTTGCCACTCCGTCGCCCGTGATTTCCCGGAGTTGTGCGTCCCTTGCCGAGGTTCCCCTGGGTCTAGTGCACCTGGGATTTTATTTTGGAGGCGTTGTCATGCGTTTCGTAAAAGTGGCAGGCGTGAGTACAAGGCTCACCGCCTTCTTTAGCACATGTGCCTCATAGTGCACAGCCTCTCACTCGGAGGCGTGCCACCACGACTCCCGTGACTTGCAGGAGGTGCGCGCCTACCCCCCAACTCCCCTGGGACTATCTAGTGCACGCGGGAATCCATTTTAACCGCGTGGTGATGTGTTTCGTGGAAGTGGCAGGCGTCAGTACAAGACTGACCGCCTTCTTTAGCACATGTGCCTCACAGTGCACAGCCTCTCACTAGCAGGCGTGCCACTACGGCTCCCGTGATCTGGCAGGAGGTGCGCGCCTACTCTCCAACTCCCCTGGGACTATCTAGTGCACCCGGGAATCCGTTTTGGCCGCGTGGTGATGTGTTTCGTGGAAGTAGCAGGCGTGAGTACAAGACTCACCCCTTCCTCTTGCACAGCCTCCCACTCTCACGCATGCCACTTTGTCGCCCGTGATTTCCCAGAGTTGCGCGTCTATTGCCGAGGCTGCCCTGGGTCTAGTGCACCTGGGATTTCATTTTGGAGGCGTTGTCATGCGTTTCGTGTAAGTGGCAGGCGTGAGTACAAGGCTCACCGCCTTCTTTACGACAGGTGCCTCACAGTGCACAGCCTCTCACTGGCAGGCGTGCCAGTACGGCTCCCGTGATTTGGCAGGAGGTGCGCGCCCACTCTCCAACTCCCCTGGGACTATCTACTGCACCCGGGAATCCATTTTGGCCGCGTGGTCATGTGTTTCGTTGAAGTAGCAGGCGTGAGTACAAGACTCACCCCTTTCTCTTGCACAGCCTCCAACTCTCACGCATGCCACTCCGTCGCCCGTGATTTCCCGGAGTTGCGCGTCTATTGCGGAGGTTCCCCTGGGTCTAGTGCACCTGGGATTTCATTTTGGAGGCGTTATCATGCGTTTCGTGGAAGTGGCAGGCGTGAGTACAAGGCTCACCGCCTTCTTTAGCACATGTGCCTCATAGTGCACACACTCTCACTAGGAGGCGTGCCACCACGCCTCCCGTTACTTGCAGGAGGTGCGCGCCTATCCTTAAACTCCCCTGGGACTGTCGAGAGCACGCGGGAATCCATTTTAGCCGCGTGGCGATGTGTTTCGTGGAAGTGGCAGGCGTCAGTACAAGACTCACCGCCTTCTTTAGCACATGTGCCTCACAGTGCACAGCCTCTCACTGGCAGGCGTGCCACTACGGCTCCCGTGATCTGGCAGGAGGTGCGCGCCTACTCTCCAACTCCCCTGGGACTATCTAGTGCACCCGGGAATCCGTTTTGGCCGCGTGGTGATGTGTTTCGTGGAAGTAGCAGGCGTGAGTACAAGGCTCACCCTTTCCTCTTGCACAGCCTCCCACTCTCACGCATGCCACTCCGTCGCCCGTGATTTCCCGGAGCTGCGCGTCTATTGCCGAGGTTCCCCTGGGACTGTCGAGAGCACGCGGGAATCCATTTTAGCCGCGTGGCGATGTGTTTCGTGGAAGTGGCAGGCGTCAGTACAAGACTCACCGCCTTCTTTAGGACATGTGCCTGACAGTGCACAGCCTCTCACTGGCAGCTCACTGGCAGGCGTGCCACTACGGCTCCCGTGATTTGGCAGGAGGTGCGCGCCTACTCTCCAACTCCCCTGGGACTATCTTGTGCACCCCGAAATCCCTTTTGGCCGCGTGCTGATGTGTTTCGTGGAAGTAGCAGGCGTGAGTACAAGCCTCACCCCTTCCTCTTCCACAGCCTCCCACTCTCACGCATGCCACTCCGTCGCCCGTGATTTCCCGGAGTTGTGCGTCCCTTGCCGAGGTTCCGCTGGGTCTAGTGCACCTGGGATTTTATTTTGGAGGCGTTGTCATGCGTTTCGTAAAAGTGGCAGGCGTGAGTACAAGGCTCACCGCCTTCTTTAGCACATGTGCCTGATAGTGCACAGCCTCTCACTCGGAGGCGTGCCACCACGACTCCCGTGACTTGCAGGAGGTGCGCGCCTACCCCCCAACTCCCCTGGGACTATCTAGTGCACGCGGGAATTCATTTTAACCGCGTGGTGATGTGTTTCGTGGAAGTGGCGGGCGTGAGTACAAGACTCACCGCCTTCTTTAGCACATGTGCCTCACAGTGCACAGCCTCTTACTGGCAGGCGTGCCACTACTGCTCCCGTGATTTGGCAGGAGGTGCGCGCCTACTCTTCAACTCCCTTGGGACTATCTAGTGCACCCGGGAATCCGTTTTGGCCGCGTGGTCATGTGTTTCGTGGAAGTAGCAGGCGTGAGTACAAGACTCACCCCTTCCTCTTGCAGAGCCTCCCACTCTCACGCATGCCACTCCGTCGCCCGTGATTTCCCAGAGTTGCGCGTCTATTGCCGAGGCTCCCCTGGGTCTAGTGCACCTGGGATTTCATTGTGGAGGCGTTGTCATGCGTTTCGTGGAAGTGGCAGGCGTGAGTACAAGGCTCACCGCCTTCTTTAGCACATGTGCCTCATAGTGCACAGACTCTCACTCGGAGGCGTGCCACCACGCCTCCCGTGACTTGCAGGAGGTGCGCGCCTATCCCCCAACTCCCCTGGGACTGTCTAGAGCACGCGGGAATCCATTTTAGCCGCGTGGCGATGTGTTTCGTGGAAGTGGCAGGCGTCAGTACAAGACTGACCGCCTTCTTTAGCACATGTGCCTCACAGTGCACAGCCTCTCACTAGCAGGCAAGCCACTACGGCTCCCGTGATCTGGCAGGAGGTGCGCGCCTACTCTCCCGTTCCTCTGGTACTATCTAGTGCACCCGGGAATCCGTTTTGGCCGCGTGGTGATGTGTTTCGTGGAAGTAGCAGGCGTGAGTACAAGGCTCACCCCTTCCTCTTGCACAGCCTCCCACTCTCACGCCTGCCACTCCGTCGCCCGTGATTTCCCGGAGTTGCGCGTCTATTGCCGAGGTTCCCCTGGGTCTCTTGCACCTGGGATTTCATTTTGGAGGCGTTGTCATGCGTTTCGTGGAAGTGGCAGGCGTGAGTACAAGGCTCACCGCCTTCTTTAGGACATGTGACTGACAGTTCACAGCCTCTCACTGGCAGCTTACTGGCAGGCGTGCCACTACGGCTCCCGTGATTTGGCAGGAGGTGCGCGCCTACTCTCCAACTCCCCTGGGACTATCTTGTGCACCCGTAAATCCGTTTTGGCCGCGTGGTGATGTGTTTCGTGGAAGTAGCAGGCGTGAGTACAAGCCTCACCCCTTCCTCTTGCACAGCCTCCCACTCTCACGCTTGCCACTCCGTCGCCCGTGATTTCCCGGAGTTGTGCGTCCCTTGCCGAGGTTCCCCTGGGTCTAGTGCACCTGGGATTTTATTTTGGAGGCGTTGTCATGCGTTTCGTAAAAGTGGCAGGCGTGAGTACAAGGCTCACCGCCTTCTTTAGCACATGTGCCTGATAGTGCACAGCCTCTCACTCGGAGGCGTGCCACCACGACTCCCGTGACTTGCAGGAGGTGCGCGCCTACCCCCCAACTCCCCTGGGACTATCTAGTGCACGCGGGAATCCATTTTAACCGCGTGGTGATGTGTTTCGTGGAAGTGGCAGGCGTCAGTACAAGACTGACCGCCTTCTTTAGCACATGTGCCTCACAGTGCACAGCCTCTCACTAGCAGGCGTGCCACTACGGCTCCCGTGATCTGGCAGGAGGTGCGCGCCTACTCTCCAACTCCCCTGGGACTATCTAGTGCACCCGGGAATCCGCTTTGGACGCGTGGTGATGTGTTTAGTGGAAGTAGCAGGCGTGAGTACAAGACTCACCCCTTCCTCTTGCACAACCTCCCACTCTCACGCATGCCACTCCGTCGCCCGTGATTTCCCAGAGTTGCGCGTCTATTGCCGAGGCTACCCTGGGTCTAGTGCACCTGGGATTTCATTTTGGAGGCGTTGTCATGCGTTTCGTGTAAGTGGCAGGCGTGAGTACAAGGCTCACCGCCTTCTTTAGGACAGGTGCCTCACATTGCACAGCCTCTCACTGGCAGGCGTGCCAGTACGGCTCCCGTGATTTGGCAGGAGGTGCGCGCCCACTCTCCAACTCCCCTGGGACTATCTACTGCACCCGGGAATCCATTTTGGCCGCGTGGTCATGTGTTTCGTGGAAGTAGCAGGCGTGAGTACAAGACTCACCCCTTTCTCTTGCACAGCCTCCAACTCTCACGCATGCCACTCCGTCGCCCGTGATTTCCCGGAGTTGCGCGTCTATTGCGGAGGTTCCCCTGGGTCTAGTGCACCTGGGATTTCATTTTGGAGGCGTTATCATGCGTTTCGTGGAAGTGGCAGGCGTGAGTACAAGGCTCACCGCCTTCTTTAGCACATGTGCCTCATAGTGCACAGACTCTCACTCGGAGGCGTGCCACCACGCCTCCCGTTACTTGCAGGAGGTGCGCGCCTATCCTTAAACTCCCCTGGGACTGTCGAGAGCACGCGGGAATCCATTTTAGCCG
Source organism: Stylophora pistillata (assembly GCF_964205215.1). NCBI lineage: Eukaryota > Metazoa > Cnidaria > Anthozoa > Scleractinia > Pocilloporidae > Stylophora > Stylophora pistillata. The sequence goes on along the minus strand of NC_142521.1, from coordinate 958,968 downwards.
CGTGGCGATGTGTTTCGTGGAAGTGGCAGGCGTCAGTACAAGACTCACCGCCTTCTTTAGCACATGTGCCTCACAGTGCACAGCCTCTCACTGGCAGGCGTGCCACTACGGCTCCCGTGATCTGGCAGGAGGTGCGCGCCTACTCTCCAACTCCCCTGGGACTATCTAGTGCACCCGGGAATCCGTTTTGGCCGCGTGGTGATGTGTTTCGTGGAAGTAGCAGGCGTGAGTACAAGGCTCACCCCTTCCTCTTGCACAGCCTCCCACTCTCACGCATACCGCTCCGTCGCCCGTGATTTCCCGGAGCTGCGCGTCTATTGCCGAGGTTCCCCTGGGTCTATTGCACCTGGGATTTCATTTTGGAGGCGTTGTCATGCGTTTCGTGGAAGTGGCAGGCGTGAGTACAAGGCTCACCGCCTTCTTTAGGACATGTGCCTGACAGTGCACAGCCTCTCACTGGCAGCTCACTGGCAGGCGTGCCACTACGGCTCCCGTGATTTGGCAGGAGGTGCGCGCCTACTCTCCAACTCCCCTGGGACTATCTTGTGCACCCGGAAATCCCTTTTGGCCGCGTGGTGATGTGTTTCGTGGAAGTAGCAGGCGTGAGTACAAGCCTCACCCCTTCCTCTTCCACAGCCTCCCACTCTCACGCATGCCACTCCGTCGCCCGTGATTTCCCGGAGTTGTGCGTCCCTTGCCGAGGTTCCGCTGGGTCTAGTGCACCTGGGATTTTATTTTGGAGGCGTTGTCATGCGTTTCGTAAAAGTGGCAGGCGTGAGTACAAGGCTCACCGCCTTCTTTAGCACATGTGCCTGATAGTGCACAGCCTCTCACTCGGAGGCGTGCCACCACGACTCCCGTGACTTGCAGGAGGTGCGCGCCTACCCCCCAACTCCCCTGGGACTATCTAGTGCACGCGGGAATTCATTTTAACCGCGTGGTGATGTGTTTCGTGGAAGTGGCGGGCGTGAGTACAAGACTCACCGCCTTCTTTAGCACATGTGCCTCACAGTGCACAGCCTCTTACTGGCAGGCGTGCCACTACTGCTCCCGTGATTTGGCAGGAGGTGCGCGCCTACTCTTCAACTCCCTTGGGACTATCTAGTGCACCCGGGAATCCGTTTTGGCCGCGTGGTCATGTGTTTCGTGGAAGTAGCAGGCGTGAGTACAAGACTCACCCCTTCCTCTTGCAGAGCCTCCCACTCTCACGCATGCCACTCCGTCGCCCGTGATTTCCCAGAGTTGCGCGTCTATTGCCGAGGCTCCCCTGGGTCTAGTGCACCTGGGATTTCATTTTGGAGGCGTTGTCATGCGTTTCGTGGAAGTGGCAGGCGTGAGTACAAGGCTCACCGCCTTCTTTAGCACATGTGCCTCATAGTGCACAGACTCTCACTCGGAGGCGTGCCACCACGCCTCCCGTGACTTGCAGGAGGTGCGCGCCTATCCCCCAACTCCCCTGGGACTGTCTAGAGCACGCGGGAATCCATTTTAGCCGCGTGGCGATGTGTTTCGTGGAAGTGGCAGGCGTCAGTACAAGACTGACCGCCTTCTTTAGCACATGTGCCTCACAGTGCACAGCCTCTCACTAGCAGGCAAGCCACTACGGCTCCCGTGATCTGGCAGGAGGTGCGCGCCTACTCTCCCGTTCCTCTGGGACTATCTAGTGCACCCGGGAATCCGTTTTGGCCGCGTGGTGATGTGTTTCGTGGAAGTAGCAGGCGTGAGTACAAGGCTCACCCCTTCCTCTTGCACAGCCTCCCACTCTCACGCATGCCACTCCGTCGCCCGTGATTTCCCGGAGTTGCGCGTCTATTGCCGAGGTTCCCCTGGGTCTCTTGCACCTGGGATTTCATTTTGGAGGCGTTGTCATGCGTTTCGTGGAAGTGGCAGGCGTGAGTACAAGGCTCACCGCCTTCTTTAGGACATGTGACTGACAGTTCACAGCCTCTCACTGGCAGCTTACTGGCAGGCGTGCCACTACGGCTCCCGTGATTTGGCAGGAGGTGCGCGCCTACTCTCCAACTCCCCTGGGACTATCTTGTGCACACGTAAATCCGTTTTGGCCGCGTGGTGATGTGTTTCGTGGAAGTAGCAGGCGTGAGTACAAGCCTCACCCCTTCCTCTTGCACAGCCTCCCACTCTTACGCTTGCCACTCCGTCGCCCGTGATTTCCCGGAGTTGTGCGGCCCTTGCCGAGGTTCCCCTGGGTCTAGTGCACCTGGGATTTTATTTTGGAGGCGTTGTCATGCGTTTCGTAAAAGTGGCAGGCGTGAGTACAAGGCTCACCGCCTTCTTTAGCACATGTGCCTCATAGTGCACAGCCTCTCACTCGGAGGCGTGCCACCACGACTCCCGTGACTTGCAGGAGGTGCGCGCCTACCCCCCAACTCCCCTGGGACTATCTAGTGCACGCGGGAATCCATTTTAACCGCGTGGTGATGTGTTTCGTGGAAGTGGCAGGCGTCAGTACAAGACTGACCGCCTTCTTTAGCACATGTGCCTCACAGTGCACAGCCTCTCACTAGCAGGCGTGCCACTACGGCTCCCGTGATCTGGCAGGAGGTGCGCGCCTACTCTCCAACTCCCCTGGGACTATCTAGTGCACCCGGGAATCCGTTTTGGCCGCGTGGTGATGTGTTTCGTGGAAGTAGCAGGCGTGAGTACAAGACTCACCCCTTCCTCTTACACAGCCTCCCACTCTCACGCATGCCACTCCGTCGCCCGTGATTTCCCAGAGTTGCGCGTCTATTGCCGAGGCTACCCTGGGTCTAGTGCACCTGGGATTTCATTTTGGAGGCGTTGTCATGCGTTTCGTGTAAGTGGCAGGCGTGAGTACAAGGCTCACCGCCTTCTTTAGGACAGGTGCCTCACAGTGCACAGCCTCTCACTGGCAGGCGTGCCAGTACGGCTCCCGTGATTTGGCAGGAGGTGCGCGCCCACTCTCCAACTCCCCTGGGACTATCTACTGCACCCGGGAATCCATTTTGGCCGCGTGGTCATGTGTTTCGTGGAAGTAGCAGGCGTGAGTACAAGACTCACCCCTTTCTCTTGCACAGCCTCCAACTCTCACGCATGCCACTCCGTCGCCCGTGATTTCCCGGAGTTGCGCGTCTATTACGGAGGTTCCCCTGGGTCTAGTGCACCTGGGATTTCATTTTGGAGGCGTTATCATGCGTTTCGTGGAAGTGGCAGGCGTGAGTACAAGGCTCACCGCCTTCTTTAGCACATGTGCCTCATAGTGCACAGACTCCCACTCGGAGGCGTGCCACCACGCCTCCCGTTACTTGCAGGAGGTGCGCGCCTATCCTTAAACTCCCCTGGGACTGTCGAGAGCACGCGGGAATCCATTTTAGCCGCGTGGCGATGTGTTTCGTGGAAGTGGCAGGCGTCAGTACAAGACTCACCGCCTTCTTTAGCACATGTGCCTCACAGTGCACAGCCTCTCACTGGCAGGCGTGCCACTACGGCTCCCGTGATCTGGCAGGAGGTGCGCGCCTACTCTCCAACTCCCCTGGGACTATCTAGTGCACCCGGGAATCCGTTTTGGCCGCGTGGTGATGTGTTTCGTGGAAGTAGCAGGCGTGAGTACAAGGCTCACCCCTTCCTCTTGCACAGCCTCCCACTCTCACGCATGCCACTCCGTCGCCCGTGATTTCCCGGAGCTGCGCGTCTATTGCCGAGGTTTCCCTGGGTCTATTGCACCTGGGATTTCATTTTGGAGGCGTTGTCATGCGTTTCGTGGAAGTGGCAGGCGTGAGTACAAGGCTCACCGCCTTCTTTAGGACATGTGCCTGACAGTGCACAGCCTCTCACTGGCAGCTCACTGGCAGGCGTGCCACTACGGTTCCCGTGATTTGGCAGGAGGTGCGCGCCTACTCTCCAACTCCCCTGGGACTATCTTGTGCACCCGGAAATCCCTTTTGGCCGCGTGGTGATGTGTTTCGTGGAAGTAGCAGGCGTGAGTACAAGCCTCACCCCTTCCTCTTCCACAGCCTCCCACTCTCACGCATGCCACTCCGTCGCCCGTGATTTCCCGGAGTTGTGCGTCCCTTGCCGAGGTTCCGCTGGGTCTAGTGCACCTGGGATTTTATTTTGGAGGCGTTGTCATGCGTTTCGTAAAAGTGGCAGGCGTGAGTACAAGGCTCACCGCCTTCTTTAGCACATGTGCCTCATAGTGCACAGCCTCTCACTCGGAGGCGTGCCACCACGACTCCCGTGACTTGCAGGAGGTGCGCGCCTACCCCCCAACTCCCCTGGGACTATCTAGTGCACGCGGGAATTCATTTTAACCGCGTGGTGATGTGTTTCGTGGAAGTGGCGGGCGTGAGTACAAGACTCACCGCCTTCTTTAGCACATGTGCCTCACAGTGCACAGCCTCTTACTGGCAGGCGTGCCACTACTGCTCCCGTGATTTGGCAGGAGGTGCGCGCCTACTCTTCAACTCCCTTGGGACTATCTAGTGCACCCGGGAATCCGTTTTGGCCGCGTGGTCATGTGTTTCGTGGAAGTAGCAGGCGTGAGTACAAGACTCACCCCTTCCTCTTGCAGAGCCTCCCACTCTCACGCATGCCACTCCGTCGCCCGTGATTTCCCAGAGTTGCGCGTCTATTGCCGAGGCTCCCCTGTGTCTAGTGCACCTGGGATTTCATTTTGGAGGCGTTGTCATGCGTTTCGTGGAAGTGGCAGGCGTGAGTACAAGGCTCACCGCCTTCTTTAGCACATGTGCCTCATAGTGCACAGACTCTCACTCGGAGGCGTGCCACCACGCCTCCCGTGACTTGCAGGAGGTGCGCGCCTATCCCCCAACTCCCCTGGGACTGTCTAGAGCACGCGGGAATCCATTTTAGCCGCGTGGCGATGTGTTTCGTGGAAGTGGCAGGCGTCAGTACAAGACTGACCGCCTTCTTTAGCACATGTGCCTCACAGTGCACAGCCTCTCACTAGCAGGCAAGCCACTACGGCTCCCGTGATCTGGCAGGAGGTGCGCGCCTACTCTCCCGTTCCTCTGGGACTATCTAGTGCACCCGGGAATCCGTTTTGGCCGCGTGGTGATGTGTTTCGTGGAAGTAGCAGGCGTGAGTACAAGGCTCACCCCTTCCTCTTGCACAGCCTCCCACTCTCACGCATGCCACTCCGTCGCCCGTGATTTCCCGGAGCTGCGCGTCTATTGCCGAGGTTCCCCTGGGTCTATTGCACCTGGGATTTCATTTTGGAGGCGTTGTCATGCGTTTCGTGGAAGTGGCAGGCGTGAGTACAAGGCTCACCGCCTTCTTTAGGACATGTGCCTGACAGTGCACAGCCTCTCACTGGCAGCTCACTGGCAGGCGTGCCACTACGGCTCCCGTGATTTGGCAGGAGGTGCGCGCCTACTCTCCAACTCCCCTGGGACTATCTTGTGCACCCGGAAATCCCTTTTGGCCGCGTGGTGATGTGTTTCGTGGAAGTAGCAGGCGTGAGTACAAGCCTCACCCCTTCCTCTTCCACAGCCTCCCACTCTCACGCATGCCACTCCGTCGCCCGTGATTTCCCGGAGTTGTGCGTCCCTTGCCGAGGTTCCGCTGGGTCTAGTGCACCTGGGATTTTATTTTGGAGGCGTTGTCATGCGTTTCGTAAAAGTGGCAGGCGTGAGTACAAGGCTCACCGCCTTCTTTAGCACATGTGCCTCATAGTGCACAGCCTCTCACTCGGAGGCGTGCCACCACGACTCCCGTGACTTGCAGGAGGTGCGCGCCTACCCCCCAACTCCCCTGGGACTATCTAGTGCACGCGGGAATTCATTTTAACCGCGTGGTGATGTGTTTCGTGGAAGTGGCGGGCGTGAGTACAAGACTCACCTCAAGTAGTTTAAGGCCTGGGTTTTATCTTGGTTTGAGACCCCCAGCAGAGTTTCAAGACTTAAAAAAATGGCGGCCGTTACCGCATAGCGCGTTCGAAGATTAGATCAGAGAGCCGTTACGCTTTTGGAAGGCGAACATGGATGTATCTACCGAAATTTTTTTAGGAGACGTTATTTTCGTGCAGATGTGAGGTCTACAGCTGAGGTGAGTGGTATTTTTGTGTTTCATTCGGCAAATTAGCTCTAATTTGCCGTAGCTTCCATAATGCTCTGAGGCGTAAATCCAAATAACGAGCGTTTTATTCAAGGAAAGCGCATTTTTTCGTTTACTAAATTATAGATTACAAATGTTTTGGTATGTTTCGGAAATTTTCCATTCTCGTCAGTGTAGGATGAGGTGGAAATTAATAAACCGCGGAGTGAAAACTTACCCGTAGCGTAAATTTTGTTGTTTACCAAATTTAAATGCCTCGGCTCAATCTCGAGCTAGAAATTTAACGGTGATTTATAGTACAACACTTTTGTGGGTAAATGTATTTATATGAGCTTCAACAAAGAGAGTTCATTACTCAATCTACAAGGCATGTAAATGAGAGAGAGCAAAAAGCTATGTGTCAACAGTTGTGTTCTTATACATGTGTAGCGAAATTTAAAGTATACATATCTATGTTTTAGATTGAATCGATCCCAAGAGAGGTGACAAACTAAATTGGGATGTCGTCTTTAACCTTAGTTAACAATGACTGATTTGCCAGCCTGTGACGAATAACACAGACATTCTCAATCCTACATGAACATGGCAAATAGGAATCTGACCATTACCTTTTCTTAACTATGATTTTTACTTAAATTCTTATACAACTTCCACATTCATCAGGATATGTTGTCCAACTTGTGAAATTAAAGCCATCTAAGTTATGGTAGAATTTTAAGCCAAGTAATGTAAACTGTTGCCTGAGACTTCTTTTCTAATTTCATGTTCACAGTGTATTTTTTTTAAATCCATAGGGACAAGATAGCTCAACAGCACAGCTATTCTGAGGTCAAACATAATCTTTGACTCGCTTATGATGAAGGTGAGCAATTAGTAAATAAGTGTTAATTACCAGTAACAAATTTGCTCTCAATCTGAAGCTTTTGGTGGTAAAAATGATGGACAACAATCACTTTCAAGTGACTTATTACCTTTTTTAAATGACCTGACTAAATCATTTAAGGGAATAAAATTAGGTAAGAATGCTTGATCAAAATACTTTACAAATGTACTGTAATCATCTTCCAGGATTGTAGCAATTTCAGAGCAACTTTTTTCTTGTGAAGAGTATTTGTTACCTCATCTGATAACTCATAGTCATTAGCATAGGGAAGCCAGTTATTCTGCATTAAGAAGGTTGCATCCCATACTTTTGTATCAGACTGTAGTTGCCTAGTGGCCTTCAGGACAAGAACTTGTATTTTTGCCAGGTGGTTTTCATACCTGTTGGCACAATATCTGGATTTGGGGTTGCGGTTTAGGTTGTTGTGTAATTTTTCAGGCTGTATGACTTCAGGTGTTCCGCTTTGGGGCATTTTTTACCCTCCTTTTTGCTTCATCAATGGTTTCAAAACATTCTACCATTCTTTGCCTTTTCTTGGTTGCAAAATATGTTCATTGAGCCAGGTGAAGGTTGACATAATTTTTTTTTCAGGAATTTTCTATACTTTTTTTTTTTAATTTTCTCTCTTCTTTACGGATTTTTTTTTTGCCTCAACAGGTGAAACTTTGTTTGTCAACCCAGCCTCGGAAACCATGGACATGACTTCTGTAAAGGACTTTACCAGTTGCTCCTTACATTCAGAGTCGAATTCCTTATATAACACTGACCCTTCGTTTTTCACTTCTTTTGGTGTTGTTTTGAAGATTTTTTTTCCTTAAAGCTCTTTGGCTTGACTTTTTACTTCTGTGAATGCCTCCCTTCTGCTTGCCACACAACCTGTGCTTTTTTTGAAGAGGCTACTCTCTGGTGGTGTTGTTAAGAGACAGCATTTGCATTCTATTTGGTGCAGAGATTTTTTACCCTGGGCAGTTTTCTGCCAGCTTTCCATAGAATATGCATTTAGATACTGTTGCTTTTTTTCTGGTGGTGACCACTGTGAAATTCGGTTATCAATGGCCTTATATTTCTTGAGAAAAAGACCTATTGATGTAACTATACTTTTTTTTAATTGTGCTTTATTTTTCTACCTGTAAGTATTTAGTGACCTTCAAAAGATTTATGGAAAGAAACACTTACTTTTGCTCACATGTAAATGGAGAAATTCTTTGAAATTTTCCATTTAGAGCTGATATCTCTCTTCAAATTGCTTGCTTTTATACGCCTTTTCTGATTCATTGTCCTTTGTTGAAAAATTTTTTTGGGCAAGGGACTTAGTAATCCATAAATAAACATGAGTGAATCAATCCATAGTCAATCTCCATGTCAATTTACATTTTGTTTCTATTTCATTTTTCACTCAATATTTTTTTTTGCCTTTTTTTTTATTTTGTACCACATGAAATTGGACAGATGCCTCCAACTGAGCTGGCAGGAAATTAGTGCAAAGTTCACATGCAAATTATCTCTCCATCAAGATTGGGTGGGAGGGGAGAATTTGAAGTTTGAATAACCTTGTTTTTCACCCTTTTCTTTCTGCCAGGCCAGTTGAAATCCCTGTTCATTTCTTACCAACAGATTTTCATAAGACCTAAGAGCAGGATTATAATTTTTAAACACATGGAGCACTAATATTAGCAGTTATTTCTCCCTTCCACCTCCCACCTCCTGTGGCTCAATTTTGGTCCATGTTGTGGGTTGATTTTGCTGTCATGTGAAGAGAAAAATTAAAGCTGTTGTATATATGACTTCATGGGAAACAACAACCCATGCAGTGAGTCCCACAGTACATCTCTTAATTTATTTTAGCATCTTTTATTTTCTTTCGGTCACGGACGTGGAAATTGCTAAAAAAGCAACAAACAAGTTGAAGTAATATTATTGAAGCATTTCAGTATCTTACAATTACAGGAGATGAAAACATACAATACTAGAGCAGTAAAAAATAATTCGTTTGTTTTTTGGCTTGCTAAGCCAGCAGTTTTACTTTCCCATCAGATATTTGTCCGGTGATCGACTTGACGACTATAACCACCATATTTGATTTGTGCCTTCTTGGTCAGCGGTATAATGTGGTAGTCAAGTCTTGTTCATGTATTATGTTCGAAAAGAAACAAAATGGCTACTTCTTTCGTAGTTTAAAAAGGGGTAGTCAGAATGCTATCGCCGGTGCCGAATTTTTCATTTCAAGCAGTTATTTTTAGCGAAATGGAAGAAGGTGTTGATAAACTTTATCTTCTCGTTTGGAATGAAGCTCCGAATAGAGTTGATAACAATCTAAGGACCATTAAGTTGAGAAAAGTTCCTTCTCAGCTCCTAAAAATCTCTAATCTCGTTTTTAAGGAACGAAGGAAATTCATTCCAAACGTAGATGGCTAGCATTTTTTATTGAGTATTTTTCTCATTCATTGATCAGTAACGAGTGTGTGTAAATCTTACCAATTCCGATAAAAACCGATTGAGTAGCGTTTTGATCACGTGACCCGACACGTGACCGTCGTCGTCGGCATTGTTGCCATAAGGTAAAAGTTCGTATGGATATCTATCGTCCCTGAAAGTTTCAGCGAAATCGGCTGTATATTTATGGAGATATGGCTGTTTATTTTATTAAGGCAATTTAATCTCTTGACCCAGGCCTTAAACTACTTGAGACCGCCTTCTTTAGCACATGTGCCTCACAGTGCACAGCCTCTTACTGGCAGGCGTGCCACTACTGCTCCCGTGATTTGGCAGGAGGTGCGCGCCTACTCTTCAACTCCCTTGGGACTATCTAGTGCACCCGGGAATCCGTTTTGGCCGCGTGGTCATGTGTTTCGTGGAAGTAGCAGGCGTGAGTACAAGACTCACCCCTTCCTCTTGCAGAGCCTCCCACTCTCACGCATGCCACTCCGTCGCCCGTGATTTCCCAGAGTTGCGCGTCTATTGCCGAGACTCCCCTGGGTCTAGTGCACCTGGGATTTCATTTTGGAGGCGTTGTCATGCGTTTCGTGGAAGTGGCAGGCGTGAGTACAAGGCTCACCGCCTTCTTTAGGACATGTGACTGACAGTTCACAGCCTCTCACTGGCAGCTTACTGGCAGGCGTGCCACTACGGCTCCCGTGATTTGGCAGGAGGTGCGCGCCTACTCTCCAACTCCCCTGGGACTATCTTGTGCACCCGTAAATCCGTTTTGGCCGCGTGGTGATGTGTTTCGTGGAAGTAGCAGGCATGAGTACAAGCCTCACCCCTTCCTCTTGCACAGCCTCCCACTCTTACGCTTGCCACTCCGTCGCCCGTGATTTCCCGGAGTTGTGCGTCCCTTGCCGAGGTTCCCCTGGGTCTAGTGCACCTGGGATTTTATTTTGGAGGCGTTGTCATGCGTTTCGTAAAAGTGGCAGGCGTGAGTACAAGGCTCACCGCCTTCTTTAGCACATGTGCCTCATAGTGCACAGCCTCTCACTCGGAGGCGTGCCACCACGACTCCCGTGACTTGCAGGAGGTGCGCGCCTACCCCCCAACTCCCCTGGGACTATCTAGTGCACGCGGGAATCCATTTTAACCGCGTGGTGATGTGTTTCGTGGAAGTGGCAGGCGTCAGTACAAGACTGACCGCCTTCTTTAGCACATGTGCCTCACAGTGCACAGCCTCTCACTAGCAGGCGTGCCACTACGGCTCCCGTGATCTGGCAGGAGGTGCGCGCCTACTCTCCAACTCCCCTGGGACTATCTAGTGCACCCGGGAATCCGTTTTGGCCGCGTGGTGATGTGTTTCGTGGAAGTAGCAGGCGTGAGTACAAGACTCACCCCTTCCTCTTGCACAGCCTCCCACTCTCACGTATGCCACTCCGTCGCCCGTGATTTCCCAGAGTTGCGCGTCTATTGCCGAGGCTACCCTGGGTCTAGTGCACCTGGGATTTCATTTTGGAGGCGTTGTCATGCGTTTCGTGTAAGTGGCAGGCGTGAGTACAAGGCTCACCGCCTTCTTTAGGACAGGTGCCTCACAGTGCACAGCCTCTCACTGGCAGGCGTGCCAGTACGGCTCCCGTGATTTGGCAGGAGGTGCGCGCCCACTCTCCAACTCCCCTGGGACTATCTACTGCACCCGGGAATCCATTTTGGCCGCGTGGTCATGTGTTTCGTGGAAGTAGCAGGCGTGAGTACAAGACTCACCCCTTTCTCTTGCACAGCCTCCAACTCTCACGCATGCCACTCCGTCGCCCGTGATTTCCCGGAGTTGCGCGTCTATTGCGGAGGTTCCCCTGGGTCTAGTGCACCTGGGATTTCATTTTGGAGGCGTTATCATGCGTTTCGTGGAAGTGGCAGGCGTGAGTACAAGGCTCACCGCCTTCTTTAGCACATGTGCCTCATAGTGCACAGACTCTCACTCGGAGGCGTGCCACCACGCCTCCCGTTACTTGCAGGAGGTGCGCGCCTATCCTTAAACTCCCCTGGGACTGTCGAGAGCACGCGGGAATCCATTTTAGCCGCGTGGCGATGTGTTTCGTGGAAGTGGCAGGCGTCAGTACAAGACTCACCGCCTTCTTTAGCACATGTGCCTCACAGTGCACAGCCTCTCACTGGCAGGCGTGCCACTACGGCTCCCGTGATCTGGCAGGAGGTGCGCGCCTACTCTCCCGTTCCTCTGGGACTATCTAGTGCACCCGGGAATCCGTTTTGGCCGCGTGGTGATGTGTTTCGTGGAAGTAGCAGGCGTGAGTACAAGGCTCACCCCTTCCTCTTGCACAGCCTCCCACTCTCACGCATGCCACTCCGTCGCCCGTGATTTCCCGGAGCTGCGCGTCTATTGCCGAGGTTCCCCTGGGTCTATTGCACCTGGGATTTCATTTTGGAGGCGTTGTCATGCGTTTCGTGGAAGTGGCAGGCGTGAGTACAAGGCTAACCGCCTTCTTTAGGACATGTGCCTGACAGTGCACAGCCTCTCACTGGCAGCTCACTGGCAGGCGTGCCACTACGGCTCCCGTGATTTGGCAGGAGGTGCGCGCCTACTCTCCAACTCCCCTGGGACTATCTTGTGCACCCGGAAATCCCTTTTGGCCGCGTGGTGATGTGTTTCGTGGAAGTAGCAGGCGTGAGTACAAGCCTCACCCCTTCCTCTTCCACAGCCTCCCACTCTCACGCATGCCACTCCGTCGCCCGTGATTTCCCGGAGTTGTGCGTCCCTTGCCGAGGTTCCGCTGGGTCTAGTGCACCTGGGATTTTATTTTGGAGGCGTTGTCATGCGTTTCGTAAAAGTGGCAGGCGTGAGTACAAGGCTCACCGCCTTCTTTAGCACATGTGCCTCATAGTGCACAGCCTCTCACTCGGAGGCGTGCCACCACGACTCCCGTGACTTGCAGGAGGTGCGCGCCTACCCCCCAACTCCCCTGGGACTATCTAGTGCACGCGGGAATTCATTTTAACCGCGTGGTGATGTGTTTCGTGGAAGTGGCGGGCGTGAGTACAAGACTCACCGCCTTCTTTAGCACATGTGCCTCACAGTGCACAGCCTCTTACTGGCAGGCGTGCCACTACTGCTCCCGTGATTTGGCAGGAGGTGCGCGCCTACTCTTCAACTCCCTTGGGACTATCTAGTGCACCCGGGAATCCGTTTTGGCCGCGTGGTCATGTGTTTCGTGGAAGTAGCAGGCGTGAGTACAAGACTCACCCCTTCCTCTTGCAGAGCCTCCCACTCTCACGCATGCCACTCCGTCGCCCGTGATTTCCCAGAGTTGCGCGTCTATTGCCGAGGCTCCCCTGGGTCTAGTGCACCTGGGATTTCATTTTGGAGGCGTTGTCATGCGTTTCGTGGAAGTGGCAGGCGTGAGTACAAGGCTCACCGCCTTCTTTAGTACATGTGCCTCATAGTGCACAGACTCTCACTCGGAGGCGTGCCACCACGCCTCCCGTGACTTGCAGGAGGTGCGCGCCTATCCCCCAACTCCCCTGGGACTGTCTAGAGCACGCGGGAATCCATTTTAGCCGCGTGGCGATGTGTTTCGTGGAAGTGGCAGGCGTCAGTACAAGACTGACCGCCTTCTTTAGCACATGTGCCTCACAGTGCACAGCCTCTCACTAGCAGGCAAGCCACTACGGCTCCCGTGATCTGGCAGGAGGTGCGCGCCTACTCTCCCGTTCCTCTGGGACTATCTAGTGCACCCGGGAATCCGTTTTGGCCGCGTGGTGATGTGTTTCGTGGAAGTAGCAGGCGTGAGTACAAGGCTCACCCCTTCCTCTTGCACAGCCTCCCACTCTCACGCATGCCACTCCGTCGCCCGTGATTTCCCGGAGCTGCGCGTCTATTGCCGAGGTTCCCCTGGGTCTATTGCACCTGGGATTTCATTTTGGAGGCGTTGTCATGCGTTTCGTGGAAGTGGCAGGCGTGAGTACAAGGCTCACCGCCTTCTTTAGGACATGTGCCTGACAGTGCACAGCCTCTCACTGGCAGCTCACTGGCAGGCGTGCCACTACGGCTCCCGTGATTTGGCAGGAGGTGCGCGCCTACTCTCCAACTCCCCTGGGACTATCTTGTGCACCCGGAAATCCCTTTTGGCCGCGTGGTGATGTGTTTCGTGGAAGTAGCAGGCGTGAGTACAAGCCTCACCCCTTCCTCTTCCACAGCCTCCCACTCTCACGCATGCCACACCGTCGCCCGTGATTTCCCGGAGTTGTGCGTCCCTTGCCGAGGTTCCGCTGGGTCTAGTGCACCTGGGATTTTATTTTGGAGGCGTTGTCATGCGTTTCGTAAAAGTGGCAGGCGTGAGTACAAGGCTCACCGCCTTCTTTAGCACATGTGCCTCATAGTGCACAGCCTCTCACTCGGAGGCGTGCCACCACGACTCCCGTGACTTGCAGGAGGTGCGCGCCTACCCCCCAACTCCCCTGGGACTATCTAGTGCACGCGGGAATTCATTTTAACCGCGTGGTGATGTGTTTCGTGGAAGTGGCGGGCGTGAGTACAAGACTCACCGCCTTCTTTAGCACATGTGCCTCACAGTGCACAGCCTCTTACTGGCAGGCGTGCCACTACTGCTCCCGTGATTTGGCAGGAGGTGCGCGCCTACTCTTCAACTCCCTTGGGACTATCTAGTGCACCCGGGAATCCGTTTTGGCCGCGTGGTCATGTGTTTCGTGGAAGTAGCAGGCGTGAGTACAAGACTCACCCCTTCCTCTTGCAGAGCCTCCCACTCTCACGCATGCCACTCCGTCGCCCGTGATTTCCCAGAGTTGCGCGTCTATTGCCGAGGCTCCCCTGGGTCTAGTGCACCTGGGATTTCATTTTGGAGGCGTTGTCATGCGTTTCGTGGAAGTGGCAGGCGTGAGTACAAGGCTCACCGCCTTCTTTAGCACATGTGCCTCATAGTGCACAGACTCTCACTCGGAGGCGTGCCACCACGCCTCCCGTGACTTGCAGGAGGTGCGCGCCTATCCCCCAACTCCCCTGGGACTGTCTAGAGCACGCGGGAATCCATTTTAGCCGCGTGGCGATGTGTTTCGTGGAAGTGGCAGGCGTCAGTACAAGACTGACCGCCTTCTTTAGCACATGTGCCTCACAGTGCACAGCCTCTCACTAGCAGGCAAGCCACTACGGCTCCCGTGATCTGGCAGGAGGTGCGCGCCTACTCTCCCGTTCCTCTGGGACTATCTAGTGCACCCGGGAATCCGTTTTGGCCGCGTGGTGATGTGTTTCGTGGAAGTAGCAGGCGTGAGTACAAGGCTCACCCCTTCCTCTTGCACAGCCTCCCACTCTCACGCATGCCACTCCGTCGCCCGTGATTTCCCGGAGTTGCGCGTCTATTGCCGAGGTTCCCCTGGGTCTCTTGCACCTGGGATTTCATTTTGGAGGCGTTGTCATGCGTTTCGTGGAAGTGGCAGGCGTGAGTACAAGGCTCACCGCCTTCTTTAGGACATGTGACTGACAGTTCACAGCCTCTCACTGGCAGCTTACTGGCAGGCGTGCCACTACGGCTCCCGTGATTTGGCAGGAGGTGCGCGCCTACTCTCCAACTCCCCTGGGACTATCTTGTGCACCCGTAAATCCGTTTTGGCCGCGTGGTGATGTGTTTCGTGGAAGTAGCAGGCGTGAGTACAAGCCTCACCCGTTCCTCTTGCACAGCCTCCCACTCTCACGCTTGCCACTCCGTCGCCCGTGATTTCCCGGAGTTGTGCGTCCCTTGCCGAGGTTCCCCTGGGTCTAGTGCACCTGGGATTTTATTTTGGAGGCGTTGTCATGCGTTTCGTAAAAGTGGCAGGCGTGAGTACAAGGCTCACCGCCTTCTTTAGCACATGTGCCTCATAGTGCACAGCCTCTCACTCGGAGGCGTGCCACCACGACTCCCGTGACTTGCAGGAGGTGCGCGCCTACCCCCCAGCTCCCCTGGGACTATCTAGTGCACGCGGGAATCCATTTTAACCGCGTGGTGATGTGTTTCGTGGAAGTGGCAGGCGTCAGTACAAGACTGACCGCCTTCTTTAGCACATGTGCCTCACAGTGCACAGCCTCTCACTAGCAGGCGTGCCACTACGGCTCCCGTGATCTGGCAGGAGGTGCGCGCCTACTCTCCAACTCCCCTGGGACTATCTAGTGCACCCGGGAATCCGTTTTGGCCGCGTGGTGATGTGTTTCGTGGAAGTAGCAGGCGTGAGTACAAGACTCACCCCTTCCTCTTGCACAGCCTCCCACTCTCACGCATGCCACTCCGTCGCCCGTGATTTCCCAGAGTTGCGCGTCTATTGCCGAGGCTACCCTGGGTCTAGTGCACCTGGGATTTCATTTTGGAGGCGTTGTCATGCGTTTCGTGTAAGTGGCAGGCGTGAGTACAAGGCTCACCGCCTTCTTTAGGACAGGTGCCTCACAGTGCACAGCCTCTCACTGGCAGGCGTGCCAGTACGGCTCCCGTGATTTGGCAGGAGGTGCGCGCCCACTCTCCAACTCCCCTGGGACTATCTACTGCACCCGGGAATCCATTTTGGCCGCGTGGTCATGTGTTTCGTGGAAGTAGCAGGCGTGAGTACAAGACTCACCCCTTTCTCTTGCACAGCCTCCAACTCTCACGCATGCCACTCCGTCGCCCGTGATTTCCCGGAGTTGCGCGTCTATTGCGGAGGTTCCCCTGGGTCTAGTGCACCTGGGATTTCATTTTGGAGGCGTTATCATGCGTTTCGTGGAAGTGGCAGGCGTGAGTACAAGGCTCACCGCCTTCTTTAGCACATGTGCCTCATAGTGCACAGACTCTCACTCGGAGGCGTGCCACCACGCCTCCCGTTACTTGCAGGAGGTGCGCGCCTATCCTTAAACTCCCCTGGGACTGTCGAGAGCACGCGGGAATCCATTTTAGCCGCGTGGCGATGTGTTTCGTGGAAGTGGCAGGCGTCAGTACAAGACTCACCGCCTTCTTTAGCACATGTGCCTCACAGTGCACAGCCTCTCACTGGCAGGCGTGCCACTACGGCTCCCGTGATCTGGCAGGAGGTGCGCGCCTACTCTCCCGTTCCTCTGGGACTATCTAGTGCACCCGGGAATCCGTTTTGGCCGCGTGGTGATGTGTTTCGTGGAAGTAGCAGGCGTGAGTACAAGGCTCACCCCTTCCTCTTGCACAGCCTCCCACTCTCACGCATGCCACTCCGTCGCCCGTGATTTCCCGGAGCTGCGCGTCTATTGCCGAGGTTCCCCTGGGTCTATTGCACCTGGGATTTCATTTTGGAGGCGTTGTCATGCGTTTCGTGGAAGTGGCAGGCGTGAGTACAAGGCTAACCGCCTTCTTTAGGACATGTGCCTGACAGTGCACAGCCTCTCACTGGCAGCTCACTGGCAGGCGTGCCACTACGGCTCCCGTGATTTGGCAGGAGGTGCGCGCCTACTCTCCAACTCCCCTGGGACTATCTTGTGCACCCGGAAATCCCTTTTGGCCGCGTGGTGATGTGTTTCGTGGAAGTAGCAGGCGTGAGTACAAGCCTCACCCCTTCCTCTTCCACAGCCTCCCACTCTCACGCATGCCACTCCGTCGCCCGTGATTTCCCGGAGTTGTGCGTCCCTTGCCGAGGTTCCGCTGGGTCTAGTGCACCTGGGATTTTATTTTGGAGGCGTTGTCATGCGTTTCGTAAAAGTGGCAGGCGTGAGTACAAGGCTCACCGCCTTCTTTAGCACATGTGCCTCATAGTGCACAGCCTCTCACTCGGAGGCGTGCCACCACGACTCCCGTGACTTGCAGGAGGTGCGCGCCTACCCCCCAACTCCCCTGGGACTATCTAGTGCACGCGGGAATTCATTTTAACCGCGTGGTGATGTGTTTCGTGGAAGTGGCGGGCGTGAGTACAAGACTCACCGCCTTCTTTAGCACATGTGCCTCACAGTGCACAGCCTCTTACTGGCAGGCGTGCCACTACTGCTCCCGTGATTTGGCAGGAGGTGCGCGCCTACTCTTCAACTCCCTTGGGACTATCTAGTGCACCCGGGAATCCGTTTTGGCCGCGTGGTCATGTGTTTCGTGGAAGTAGCAGGCGTGAGTACAAGACTCACCCCTTCCTCTTGCAGAGCCTCCCACTCTCACGCATGCCACTCCGTCGCCCGTGATTTCCCAGAGTTGCGCGTCTATTGCCGAGGCTCCCCTGGGTCTAGTGCACCTGGGATTTCATTTTGGAGGCGTTGTCATGCGTTTCGTGGAAGTGGCAGGCGTGAGTACAAGGCTCACCGCCTTCTTTAGTACATGTGCCTCATAGTGCACAGACTCTCACTCGGAGGCGTGCCACCACGCCTCCCGTGACTTGCAGGAGGTGCGCGCCTATCCCCCAACTCCCCTGGGACTGTCTAGAGCACGCGGGAATCCATTTTAGCCGCGTGGCGATGTGTTTCGTGGAAGTGGCAGGCGTCAGTACAAGACTGACCGCCTTCTTTAGCACATGTGCCTCACAGTGCACAGCCTCTCACTAGCAGGCAAGCCACTACGGCTCCCGTGATCTGGCAGGAGGTGCGCGCCTACTCTCCCGTTCCTCTGGGACTATCTAGTGCACCCGGGAATCCGTTTTGGCCGCGTGGTGATGTGTTTCGTGGAAGTAGCAGGCGTGAGTACAAGGCTCACCCCTTCCTCTTGCACAGCCTCCCACTCTCACGCATGCCACTCCGTCGCCCGTGATTTCCCGGAGCTGCGCGTCTATTGCCGAGGTTCCCCTGGGTCTATTGCACCTGGGATTTCATTTTGGAGGCGTTGTCATGCGTTTCGTGGAAGTGGCAGGCGTGAGTACAAGGCTCACCGCCTTCTTTAGGACATGTGCCTGACAGTGCACAGCCTCTCACTGGCAGCTCACTGGCAGGCGTGCCACTACGGCTCCCGTGATTTGGCAGGAGGTGCGCGCCTACTCTCCAACTCCCCTGGGACTATCTTGTGCACCCGGAAATCCCTTTTGGCCGCGTGGTGATGTGTTTCGTGGAAGTAGCAGGCGTGAGTACAAGCCTCACCCCTTCCTCTTCCACAGCCTCCCACTCTCACGCATGCCACACCGTCGCCCGTGATTTCCCGGAGTTGTGCGTCCCTTGCCGAGGTTCCGCTGGGTCTAGTGCACCTGGGATTTTATTTTGGAGGCGTTGTCATGCGTTTCGTAAAAGTGGCAGGCGTGAGTACAAGGCTCACCGCCTTCTTTAGCACATGTGCCTCATAGTGCACAGCCTCTCACTCGGAGGCGTGCCACCACGACTCCCGTGACTTGCAGGAGGTGCGCGCCTACCCCCCAACTCCCCTGGGACTATCTAGTGCACGCGGGAATTCATTTTAACCGCGTGGTGATGTGTTTCGTGGAAGTGGCGGGCGTGAGTACAAGACTCACCGCCTTCTTTAGCACATGTGCCTCACAGTGCACAGCCTCTTACTGGCAGGCGTGCCACTACTGCTCCCGTGATTTGGCAGGAGGTGCGCGCCTACTCTTCAACTCCCTTGGGACTATCTAGTGCACCCGGGAATCCGTTTTGGCCGCGTGGTCATGTGTTTCGTGGAAGTAGCAGGCGTGAGTACAAGACTCACCCCTTTTTCTTGCAGAGCCTCCCACTCTCACGCATGCCACTCCGTCGCCCGTGATTTCCCAGAGTTGCGCGTCTATTGCCGAGGCTCCCCTGGGTCTAGTGCACCTGGGATTTCATTTTGGAGGCGTTGTCATGCGTTTCGTGGAAGTGGCAGGCGTGAGTACAAGGCTCACCGCCTTCTTTAGCACATGTGCCTCATAGTGCACAGACTCTCACTCGGAGGCGTGCCACCACGCCTCCCGTGACTTGCAGGAGGTGCGCGCCTATCCCCCAACTCCCCTGGGACTGTCTAGAGCACGCGGGAATCCATTTTAGCCGCGTGGCGATGTGTTTCGTGGAAGTGGCAGGCGTCAGTACAAGACTGACCGCCTTCTTTAGCACATGTGCCTCACAGTGCACAGCCTCTCACTAGCAGGCAAGCCACTACGGCTCCCGTGATCTGGCAGGAGGTGCGCGCCTACTCTCCCGTTCCTCTGGGACTATCTAGTGCACCCGGGAATCCGTTTTGGCCGCGTGGTGATGTGTTTCGTGGAAGTAGCAGGCGTGAGTACAAGGCTCACCCCTTCCTCTTGCACAGCCTCCCACTCTCACGCATGCCACTCCGTCGCCCGTGATTTCCCGGAGTTGCGCGTCTATTGCCGAGGTTCCCCTGGGTCTCTTGCACCTGGGATTTCATTTTGGAGGCGTTGTCATGCGTTTCGTGGAAGTGGCAGGCGTGAGTACAAGGCTCACCGCCTTCTTTAGGACATGTGACTGACAGTTCACAGCCTCTCACTGGCAGCTTACTGGCAGGCGTGCCACTACGGCTCCCGTGATTTGGCAGGAGGTGCGCGCCTACTCTCCAACTCCCCTGGGACTATCTTGTGCACCCGTAAATCCGTTTTGGCCGCGTGGTGATGTGTTTCGTGGAAGTAGCAGGCGTGAGTACAAGCCTCACCCGTTCCTCTTGCACAGCCTCCCACTCTCACGCTTGCCACTCCGTCGCCCGTGATTTCCCGGAGTTGTGCGTCCCTTGCCGAGGTTCCCCTGGGTCTAGTGCACCTGGGATTTTATTTTGGAGGCGTTGTCATGCGTTTCGTAAAAGTGGCAGGCGTGAGTACAAGGCTCACCGCCTTCTTTAGCACATGTGCCTCATAGTGCACAGCCTCTCACTCGGAGGCGTGCCACCACGACTCCCGTGACTTGCAGGAGGTGCGCGCCTACCCCCCAGCTCCCCTGGGACTATCTAGTGCACGCGGGAATCCATTTTAACCGCGTGGTGATGTGTTTCGTGGAAGTGGCAGGCGTCAGTACAAGACTGACCGCCTTCTTTAGCACATGTGCCTCACAGTGCACAGCCTCTCACTAGCAGGCGTGCCACTACGGCTCCCGTGATCTGGCAGGAGGTGCGCGCCTACTCTCCAACTCCCCTGGGACTATCTAGTGCACCCGGGAATCCGTTTTGGCCGCGTGGTGATGTGTTTCGTGGAAGTAGCAGGCGTGAGTACAAGACTCACCCCTTCCTCTTGCACAGCCTCCCACTCTCACGCATGCCACTCCGTCGCCCGTGATTTCCCAGAGTTGCGCGTCTATTGCCGAGGCTACCCTGGGTCTAGTGCACCTGGGATTTCATTTTGGAGGCGTTGTCATGCGTTTCGTGTAAGTGGCAGGCGTGAGTACAAGGCTCACCGCCTTCTTTAGGACAGGTGCCTCACAGTGCACAGCCTCTCACTGGCAGGCGTGCCAGTACGGCTCCCGTGATTTGGCAGGAGGTGCGCGCCCACTCTCCAACTCCCCTGGGACTATCTACTGCACCCGGGAATCCATTTTGGCCGCGTGGTCATGTGTTTCGTGGAAGTAGCAGGCGTGAGTACAAGACTCACCCCTTTCTCTTGCACAGCCTCCAACTCTCACGCATGCCACTCCGTCGCCCGTGATTTCCCGGAGTTGCGCGTCTATTGCGGAGGTTCCCCTGGGTCTAGTGCACCTGGGATTTCATTTTGGAGGCGTTATCATGCGTTTCGTGGAAGTGGCAGGCGTGAGTACAAGGCTCACCGCCTTCTTTAGCACATGTGCCTCATAGTGCACAGACTCTCACTCGGAGGCGTGCCACCACGCCTCCCGTTACTTGCAGGAGGTGCGCGCCTATCCTTAAACTCCCCTGGGACTGTCGAGAGCACGCGGGAATCCATTTTAGCCGCGTGGCGATGTGTTTCGTGGAAGTGGCAGGCGTCAGTACAAGACTCACCGCCTTCTTTAGCACATGTGCCTCACAGTGCACAGCCTCTCACTGGCAGGCGTGCCACTACGGCTCCCGTGATCTGGCAGGAGGTGCGCGCCTACTCTCCCGTTCCTCTGGGACTATCTAGTGCACCCGGGAATCCGTTTTGGCCGCGTGGTGATGTGTTTCGTGGAAGTAGCAGGCGTGAGTACAAGGCTCACCCCTTCCTCTTGCACAGCCTCCCACTCTCACGCATGCCACTCCGTCGCCCGTGATTTCCCGGAGCTGCGCGTCTATTGCCGAGGTTCCCCTGGGTCTATTGCACCTGGGATTTCATTTTGGAGGCGTTGTCATGCGTTTCGTGGAAGTGGCAGGGGTGAGTACAAGGCTCACCGCCTTCTTTAGGACATGTGACTGACAGTTCACAGCCTCTCACTGGCAGCTTACTGGCAGGCGTGCCACTACGGCTCCCGTGATTTGGCAGGAGGTGTGCGCCTACTCTCCAACTCCCCTGGGACTATCTTGTGCACCCGTAAATCCGTTTTGGCCGCGTGGTGATGTGTTTCGTGGAAGTAGCAGGCGTGAGTACAAGCCTCACCCGTTCCTCTTGCACAGCCTCCCACTCTCACGCTTGCCACTCCGTCGCCCGTGATTTCC
Source organism: Stylophora pistillata (assembly GCF_964205215.1). NCBI lineage: Eukaryota > Metazoa > Cnidaria > Anthozoa > Scleractinia > Pocilloporidae > Stylophora > Stylophora pistillata. The sequence continues at coordinate 937,152 of NC_142521.1, read as the reverse complement.
CGGAGTTGTGCGTCCCTTGCCGAGGTTCCCCTGGGTCTAGTGCACCTGGGATTTTATTTTGGAGGCGTTGTCATGCGTTTCGTAAAAGTGGCAGGCGTGAGTACAAGGCTCACCGCCTTCTTTAGCACATGTGCCTCATAGTGCACAGCCTCTCACTCGGAGGCGTGCCACCACGACTCCCGTGACTTGCAGGAGGTGCGCGCCTACCCCCCAACTCCCCTGGGACTATCTAGTGCACGCGGGAATCCATTTTAACCGCGTGGTGATGTGTTTCGTGGAAGTGGCAGGCGTCAGTACAAGACTGACCGCCTTCTTTAGCACATGTGCCTCACAGTGCACAGCCTCTCACTAGCAGGCGTGCCACTACGGCTCCCGTGATCTGGCAGGAGGTGCGCGCCTACTCTCCAACTCCCCTGGGACTATCTAGTGCACCCGGGAATCCGTTTTGGCCGCGTGGTGATGTGTTTCGTGGAAGTAGCAGGCGTGAGTACAAGACTCACCCCTTCCTCTTGCACAGCCTCCCACTCTCACGCATGCCACTCCGTCGCCCGTGATTTCCCAGAGTTGCGCGTCTATTGCCGAGGCTACCCTGGGTCTAGTGCACCTGGGATTTCATTTTGGAGGCGTTGTCATGCGTTTCGTGTAAGTGGCAGGCGTGAGTACAAGGCTCACCGCCTTCTTTAGGACAGGTGCCTCACAGTGCACAGCCTCTCACTGGCAGGCGTGCCAGTACGGCTCCCGTGATTTGGCAGGAGGTGCGCGCCCACTCTCCAACTCCCCTGGGACTATCTACTGCACCCGGGAATCCATTTTGGCCGCGTGGTCATGTGTTTCGTGGAAGTAGCAGGCGTGAGTACAAGACTCACCCCTTTCTCTTGCACAGCCTCCAACTCTCACGCATGCCACTCCGTCGTCCGTGATTTCCCGGAGTTGCGCGTCTATTGCGGAGGTTCCCCTGGGTCTAGTGCACCTGGGATTTTATTTTGGAGGCGTTATCATGCGTTTCGTGGAAGTGGCAGGCGTGAGTACAGGGCTCACCGCCTTCTTTAGCACATGTGCCTCATAGTGCACAGACTCTCACTCGGAGGCGTGCCACCACTCCTCCCGTTACTTGCAGGAGGTGCGCGCCTATCCTTAAACTCCCCTGGGACTGTCGAGAGCACGCGGGAATCCATTTTAGCCGCGTGGCGATGTGTTTCGTGGAAGTGGCAGGCGTCAGTACAAGACTCACCGCCTTCTTTAGCACATGTGCCTCACAGTGCACAGCCTCTCACTGGCAGGCGTGCCACTACGGCTCCCGTGATCTGGCAGGAGGTGCGCGCCTACTCTCCAACTCCCCTGGGACTATCTAGTGCACCCGGGAATCCGTTTTGGCCGCGTGGTGATGTGTTTCGTGGAAGTAGCAGGCGTGAGTACAAGGCTCACCCCTTCCTCTTGCACAGCCTCCCACTCTCACGCATGCCACTCCGTCGCCCGTGATTTCCCGGAGCTGCGCGTCTATTGCCTAGGTTCCCCTGGGTCTATTGCACCTGGGATTTCATTTTGGAGGCGTTGTCATGCGTTTCGTAAAAGTGGCAGGCGTGAGTACAAGGCTCACCGCCTTCTTTAGGACATGTGCCTGACAGTGCACAGCCTCTCACTGGCAGCTCACTGGCAGGCGTGCCACTACGGCTCCCGTGATTTGGCAGGAGGTGCGCGCCTACTCTCCAACTCCCCTGGGACTATCTTGTGCACCCGGAAATCCCTTTTGGCCGCGTGGTGATGTGTTTCGTGGAAGTAGCAGGCGTGAGTACAAGCCTCACCCCTTCCTCTTCCACAGCCTCCCACTCTCACGCATGCCACTCCGTCGCCCGTGATTTCCCGGAGTTGTGCGTCCCTTGCCGAGGTTCCGCTGGGTCTAGTGCACCTGGGATTTTATTTTGGAGGCGTTGTCATGCGTTTCGTAAAAGTGGCAGGCGTGAGTACAAGGCTCACCGCCTTCTTTAGCACATGTGCCTCATAGTGCACAGCCTCTCACTCGGAGGCGTGCAACCACGACTCCCGTGACTTGCAGGAGGTGCGCGCCTACCCCTTAACTCCCCTGGGACTATCTAGTGCACGCGGGAATTCATTTTAACCGCGTGGTGATGTGTTTCGTGGAAGTGGCGGGCGTGAGTACAAGACTCACCGCCTTCTTTAGCACATGTGCCTCACAGTGCACAGCCTCTTACTGGCAGGCGTGCCACTACTGCTCCCGTGATTTGGCAGGAGGTGCGCGCCTACTCTTCAACTCCCTTGGGACTATCTAGTGCACCCGGGAATCCGTTTTGGCCGCGTGGTCATGTGTTTCGTGGAAGTAGCAGGCGTGAGTACAAGACTCACCCCTTCCTCTTGCAGAGCCTCCCACTCTCACGCATGCCACTCCGTCGCCCGTGATTTCCCAGAGTTGCGCGTCTATTGCCGAGGCTCCCCTGGGTCTAGTGCACCTGGGATTTCATTTTGGAGGCGTTGTCATGCGTTTCGTGGAGGTGGCAGGCGTGAGTACAAGGCTCACCGCCTTCTTTAGCACATGTGCCTCATAGTGCACAGACTCTCACTCGGAGGCGTGCCACCACGCCTCCCGTGACTTGCAGGAGGTGCGCGCCTATCCCCCAACTCCCCTGGGACTGTCTAGAGCACGCGGGAATCCATTTTAGCCGCGTGGCGATGTGTTTCGTGGAAGTGGCAGGCGTCAGTACAAGACTGACCGCCTTCTTTAGCACATGTGCGTCACAGTGCACAGCCTCTCACTAGCAGGCAAGCCACTACGGCTCCCGTGATCTGGCAGGAGGTGCGCGCCTACTCTCCCGTTCCTCTGGGACTATCTAGTGCACCCGGGAATCCGTTTTGGCCGCGTGGTGATGTGTTTCGTGGAAGTAGCAGGCGTGAGTACAAGGCTCACCCCTTCCTCTTGCACAGCCTCCCACTCTCACGCATGCCACTCCGTCGCCCGTGATTTCGCGGAGTTGCGCGTCTATTGCCGAGGTTCCCCTGGGTCTCTTGCACCTGGGATTTCATTTTGGAGGCGTTGTCATGCGTTTCGTGGAAGTGGCAGGCGTGAGTACAAGGCTCACCACCTTCTTTAGGACATGTGACTGACAGTTCACAGCCTCTCACTGGCAGCTTACTGGCAGGCGTGCCACTACGGCTCCCGTGATTTGGCAGGAGGTGCGCGCCTACTCTCCAACTCCCCTGGGACTATCTTGTGCACCCGTAAATCCGTTTTGGCCGCGTGGTGATGTGTTTCGTGGAAGTAGCAGGCGTGAGTACAAGCCTCACCCCTTCCTCTTGCACAGCCTCCCACTCTCACGCTTGCCACTCCGTCGCCCGTGATTTCCCGGAGTTGTGCGTCCCTTGCCGAGGTTCCCCTGGGTCTAGTGCACCTGGGATTTTATTTTGGAGGCGTTGTCATGCGTTTCGTAAAAGTGGCAGGCGTGAGTACAAGGCTCACCGCCTTCTTTAGCACATGTGCCTCATAGTGCACAGCCTCTCACTCGGAGGCGTGCCACCACGACTCCCGTGACTTGCAGGAGGTGCGCGCCTACCCCCCAACTCCCCTGGGACTATCTAGTGCACGCGGTAATCCATTTTAACCGCGTGGTGATGTGTTTCGTGGAAGTGGCAGGCGTCAGTACAAGACTGACCGCCTTCTTTAGCACATGTGCCTCACAGTGCACAGCCTCTCACTAGCAGGCGTGCCACTACGGCTCCCGTGATCTGGCAGGAGGTGCGCGCCTACTCTCCAACTCCCCTGGGACTATCTAGTGCACCCGGGAATCCGTTTTGGCCGCGTGGTGATGTGTTTCGTGGAAGTAGCAGGCGTGAGTACAAGACTCACCCCTTCCTCTTGCACAGCCTCCCACTCTCACGCATGCCACTCCGTCGCCCGTGATTTCCCAGAGTTGCGCGTCTATTGCCGAGGCTACCCTGGGTCTAGTGCACCTGGGATTTCATTCTGGAGGCGTTGTCATGCGTTTCGTGGAAGTGGCAGGCGTGAGTACAAGGCTCACCGCCTTCTTTAGGACAGGTGCCTCACAGTGCACAGCCTCTCACTGGCAGGCGTGCCAGTACGGCTCCCGTGATTTGGCAGGAGGTGCGCGCCCACTCTCCAACTCCCCTGGGACTATCTACTGCACCCGGGAATCCATTTTGGCCGCGTGGTCATGTGTTTCGTGGAAGTAGCAGGCGTGAGTACAAGACTCACCCCTTTCTCTTGCACAGCCTCCAACTCTCACGCATGCCACTCCGTCGCCCGTGATTTCCCGGAGTTGCGCGTCTATTGCGGAGGTTCCCCTGGGTCTAGTGCACCTGGGATTTCATTTTGGAGGCGTTGTCATGCGTTTCGTGGAAGTGGCAGGCGTGAGTACAAGGCTCACCGCCTTCTTTAGCACATGTGCCTCATAGTGCACAGACTCTCACTCGGAGGCGTGCCACCACGCCTCCCGTTACTTGCAGGAGGTGCGCGCCTATCCTTAAACTCCCCTGGGACTATCTAGTGCACCCAGGAATCCGTTTTGGCCGCGTGGTGATGTGTTTCGTGGAAGTAGCAGGCGTGAGTACAAGGCTCACCCCTTCCTCTTGCACAGCCTCCCACTCTCACGCATGCCACTCCGTCGCCCGTGATTTCCCGGAGCTGCGCGTCTATTGCCGAGGTTCCCCTGGGTCTATTGCACCTGGGATTTCATTTTGGAGGCGTTGTCATGCGTTTCGTGGAAGTGGCAGGCGTGAGTACAAGGCTCACCGCCTTCTTTAGGACATGTGCCTGACAGTGCACAGCCTCTCACTGGCAGCTCACTGGCAGGCGTGCCACTACGGCTCCCGTGATTTGGCAGGAGGTGCGCGCCTACTCTCCAACTCCCCTGGGACTATCTTGTGCACCCGGAAATCCCTTTTGGCCGCGTGGTGATGTGTTTCGTGGAAGTAGCAGGCGTGAGTACAAGCCTCACCCCTTCCTCTTCCACAGCCTCCCACTCTCACGCATGCCACTCCGTCGCCCGTGATTTCCCGGAGTTGTGCGTCCCTTGCCGAGGTTCCGCTGGGTCTAGTGCACCTGGGATTTTATTTTGGAGGCGTTGTCATGCGTTTCGTAAAAGTGGCAGGCGTGAGTACAAGGCTCACCGCCTTCTTTAGCACATGTGCCTCATAGTGCACAGCCTCTCACTCGGAGGCGTGCCACCACGACTCCCGTGACTTGCAGGAGGTGCGCGCCTACCCCCCAACTCCCCTGGGACTATCTAGTGCACGCGGGAATTCATTTTAACCGCGTGGTGATGTGTTTCGTGGAAGTGGCGGGCGTGAGTACAAGACTGACCGCCTTCTTTAGCACATGTGCCTCACAGTGCACAGCCTCTTACTGGCAGGCGTGCCACTACTGCTCCCGTGATTTGGCAGGAGGTGCGCGCCTACTCTTCAACTCCCTTGGGACTATCTAGTGCACCCGGGAATCCGTTTTGGCCGCGTGGTCATGTGTTTCGTGGAAGTAGCAGGCGTGAGTACAAGACTCACCCCTTCCTCTTGCAGAGCCTCCCACTCTCACGCATGCCACTCCGTCGCCCGTGATTTCCCAGAGTTGCGCGTCTATTGCCGAGGCTCCCCTGGGTCTAGTGCACCTGGGATTTCATTTTGGAGGCGTTGTCATGCGTTTCGTGGAAGTGGCAGGCGTGAGTACAAGGCTCACCGCCTACTTTAGCACATGTGCCTCATAGTGCACAGACTCTCACTCGGAGGCGTGCCACCACGCCTCCCGTGACTTGCAGGAGGTGCGCGCCTATCCCCCAACTCCCCTGGGACTGTCTAGAGCACGCGGGAATCCATTTTAGCCGCGTGGCGATGTGTTTCGTTGAAGTGGCAGGCGTCAGTACAAGACTGACCGCCTTCTTTAGCACATGTGCCTCACAGTGCACAGCCTCTCACTAGCAGGCAAGCCACTACGGCTGCCGTGATCTGGCAGGAGGTGCGCGCCTACTCTCCCGTTCCTCTGGGACTATCTAGTGCACCCGGGAATCCGTTTTGGCCGCGTGGTGATGTGTTTCGTGGAAGTAGCAGGCGTGAGTACAAGGCTCACCCCTTCCTCTTGCACAGCCTCCCACTCTCACGCATGCCACTCCGTCGCCCGTGATTTCCCGGAGTTGCGCGTCTATTGCCGAGGTTCCCCTGGGTCTCTTGCACCTGGGATTTCATTTTGGAGGCGTTGTCATGCGTTTCGTGGAAGTGGCAGGCGTGAGTACAAGGCTCACCGCCTTCTTTAGGACATGTGACTGACAGTTCACAGCCTCTCACTGGCAGCTTACTGGCAGGCGTGCCACTACGGCTCCCGTGATTTGGCAGGAGGTGCGCGCCTACTCTCCAACTCCCCTGGGACTATCTTGTGCACCCGTAAATCCGTTTTGGCCGCGTGGTGATGTGTTTCGTGGAAGTAGCAGGCGTGAGTACAAGCCTCACCCCTTCCTCTTGCACAGCCTCCCACTCTCACGCATGCCACTCCGTCGCCCGTGATTTCCCGGAGTTGCGCGTCTATTGCCGAGGTTGCCCTGGGTCTAGTGCACCTGGGATTTTATTTTGGAGGCGTTGTCATGCGTTTCGTAAAAGTGGCAGGCGTGAGTACAAGGCTCACCGCCTTCTTTAGCACATGTGCCTCATAGTGCACAGCCTCTCACTCGGAGGCGTGCCACCACGACTCCCGTGACTTGCAGGAGGTGCGCGCCTACCCCCCAACTCCCCTGGGACTATCTAGTGCACGCGGGAATCCATTTTAACCGCGTGGTGATGTGTTTCGTGGAAGTGGCAGGCGTCAGTACAAGACTGACCGCCTTCTTTAGCACATGTGCCTCACAGTGCACAGCCTCTCACTAGCAGGCGTGCCACTACGGCTCCCGTGATCTGGCAGGAGGTGCGCGCCTACTCTCCAACTTCCCTGGGACTATCTAGTGCACCCGGGAATCCGTTTTGGCCGCGTGGTGATGTGTTTCGTGGAAGTAGCAGGCGTGAGTACAAGACTCACCCCTTCCTCTTGCACAGCCTCCCACTCTCACGCATGCCACTCCGTCGCCCGTGATTTCCCAGAGTTGCGCGTCTATTGCCGAGGCTACCCTGGGTCTAGTGCACCTGGGATTTCATTTTGGAGGCGTTGTCATGCGTTTCGTGGAAGTGGCAGGCGTGAGTACAAGGCTCACCGCCTTCTTTAGGACAGGTGCCTCACAGTGCACAGCCTCTCACTGGCAGGCGTGCCAGTACGGCTCCCGTGATTTGGCAGGAGGTGCGCGCCCACTCTCCAACTCCCCTGGGACTATCTACTGCACCCGGGAATCCATTTTGGCCGCGTGGTCATGTGTTTCGTGGAAGTAGCAGGCGTGAGTACAAGACTCACCCCTTTCTCTTGCACAGCCTCCAACTCTCACGCATGCCACTCCGTCGCCCGTGATTTCCCGGAGTTGCGCGTCTATTGCGGAGGTTCCCCTGGGTCTAGTGCACCTGGGATTTCATTTTGGAGGCGTTGTCATGCGTTTCGTGGAAGTGGCAGGCGTGAGTACAAGGCTCACCGCCTTCTTTAGCACATGTGCCTCATAGTCCACAGACTCTCACTCGGAGGCGTGCCACCACGCCTCCCGTTACTTGCAGGAGGTGCGCGCCTATCCTTAAACTCCCGTGGGACTGTCGAGAGCACGCGGGAATCCATTTTAGCCGCGTGGCGATGTGTTTCGTGGAAGTGGCAGGCGTCAGTACAAGACTCACCGCCTTCTTTAGCACATGTGCCTCACAGTGCACAGCCTCTCACTGGCAGGCGTGCCACTACGGCTCCCGTGATCTGGCAGGAGGTGCGCGCCTACTCTCCAACTCCCCTGGGACTATCTAGTGCACCCGGGAATCCGTTTTGGCCGCGTGGTGATGTGTTTCGTGGAAGTAGCAGGCGTGAGTACAAGGCTCACCCCTTCCTCTTGCACAGCCTCCCACTCTCACGCATGCCACTCCGTCGCCCGTGATTTCCCGGAGTTGCGCGTCTATTGCCGAGGTTCCCCTGGGTCTCTTGCACCTGGGATTTCATTTTGGAGGCGTTGTCATGCGTTTCGTGGAAGTGGCAGGCGTGAGTACAAGGCTCACCGCCTTCTTTAGGACATGTGACTGACAGTTCACAGCCTCTCACTGGCAGCTTACTGGCAGGCGTGCCACTATGGCTCCCGTGATTTGGCAGGAGGTGCGCGCCTACTCTCCAACTCCCCTGGGACTGTCTAGAGCACGCGGGAATCCATTTTAGCCGCGTGGCGATGTGTTTCGTGGAAGTGGCAGGCGTCAGTACAAGACTGACCGCCTTCTTTAGCACATGTGCCTCACAGTGCACAGCCTCTCACTAGCAGGCAAGCCACTACGGCTCCCGTGATCTGGCAGGAGGTGCGCGCCTACTCTCCCGTTCCTCTGGGACTATCTTGTGCACCCGTAAATCCGTTTTGGCCGCGTGGTGATGTGTTTCGTGGAAGTAGCAGGCGTGAGTACAAGCCTCACCCCTTCCTCTTGCACAGCCTCCCACTCTCACGCTTGCCACTCCGTCGCCCGTGATTTCCCGGAGTTGTGCGTCCCTTGCCGAGGTTCCCCTGGGTCTAGTGCACCTGGGATTTTATTTTGGAGGCGTTGTCATGCGTTTCGTAAAAGTGGCAGGCGTGAGTACAAGGCTCACCGCCTTCTTTAGCACATGTGCCTCATAGTGCACAGCCTCTCACTCGGAGGCGTGCCACCACGACTCCCGTGACTTGCAGGAGGTGCGCGCCTACCCCCCAACTCCCCTGGGACTATCTAGTGCACGCGGGAATCCATTTTAACCGCGTGGTGATGTGTTTCGTGGAAGTGGCAGCCGTCAGTACAAGACTGACCGCCTTCTTTAGCACATGTGCCTCACAGTGCACAGCCTCTCACTAGCAGGCGTGCCACTACGGCTCCCGTGATCTGGCAGGAGGTGCGCGCCTACTCTCCAACTCCCCTGGGACTATCTAGTGCACCCGGGAATCCGTTTTGGCCGCGTGGTGATGTGTTTCGTGGAAGTAGCAGGCGTGAGTACAAGACTCACCCCTTCCTCTTGCACAGCCTTCCACTCTCACGCATGCCACTCCGTCGCCCGTGATTTCCCAGAGTTGCGCGTCTATTGCCGAGGCTACCCTGGGTCTAGTGCACCTGGGATTTCATTTTGGAGGCGTTGTCATGCGTTTCGTGGAAGTGGCAGGCGTGAGTACAAGGCTCACCGCCTTCTTTAGGACAGGTGCCTCACAGTGCACAGCCTCTCACTGGCAGGCGTGCCAGTACGGCTCCCGTGATTTGGCAGGAGGTGCGCGCCCACTCTCCAACTCCCCTGGGACTATCTACTGCACCCGGGAATCCATTTTGGCCGCGTGGTCATGTGTTTCGTGGAAGTAGCAGGCGTGAGTACAAGACTCACCCCTTTCTCTTGCACAGCCTCCAACTCTCACGCATGCCACTCCGTCGCCCGTGATTTCCCGGAGTTGCGCGTCTATTGCGGAGGTTCCCCTTGGTCTAGTGCACCTGGGATTTCATTTTGGAGGCGTTGTCATGCGTTTCGTGGAAGTGGCAGGCGTGAGTACAAGGCTCACCGCCTTCTTTAGCACATGTGCCTCATAGTGCACAGACTCTCACTCGGAGGCGTGCCACCACGCCTCCCGTTACTTGCAGGAGGTGCGCGCCTATCCTTAAACTCCCCTGGGACTGTCGAGAGCACGCGGGAATCCATTTTAGCCGCGTGGCGATGTGTTTCGTGGAAGTGGCAGGCGTCAGTACAAGACTCACGGCCTTCTTTAGCACATGTGCCTCACAGTGCACAGCCTCTCACTGGCAGGCGTGCCACTACGGCTCCCGTGATCTGGCAGGAGGTGCGCGCCTACTCTCCAACTCCCGTGGGACTATCTAGTGCACCCAGAAATCCGTTTTGGCCGCGTGGTGATGTGTTTCGTGGAAGTAGCAGGCGTGAGTACAAGGCTCACCCCTTCCTCTTGCACAGCCTCCCACTCTCACGCATGCCACTCCGTCGCCCGTGATTTCCCGGAGCTGCGCGTCTATTGCCGAGGTTCCCCTGGGTCTATTGCACCTGGGATTTCATTTTGGAGGCGTTGTCATGCGTTTCGTGGAAGTGGCAGGCGTGAGTACAAGGCTCACCGCCTTCTTTAGGACATGTGCCTGACAGTGCACAGCCTCTCACTGGCAGCTCACTGGCAGGCGTGCCACTACGGCTCCCGTGATTTGGCAGGAGGTGCGCGCCTACTCTCCAACTCCCCTGGGACTATCTTGTGCACCCGGAAATCCCTTTTGGCCGCGTGGTGATGTGTTTCGTGGAAGTAGCAGGCGTGAGTACAAGCCTCACCCCTTCCTCTTCCACAGCCTCCCACTCTCACGCATGCCACTCCGTCGCCCGTGATTTCCCGGAGTTGTGCGTCCCTTGCCGAGGTTCCGCTGGGTCTAGTGCACCTGGGATTTTATTTTGGAGGCGTTGTCATGCGTTTCGTAAAAGTGGCAGGCGTGAGTACAAGGCTCACCGCCTTCTTTAGCACATGTGCCTCATAGTGCACAGCCTCTCACTCGGAGGCGTGCCACCACGACTCCCGTGACTTGCAGGAGGTGCGCGCCTACCCCCCAACTCCCCTGGGACTATCTAGTGCACGCGGGAATTCATTTTAACCGCGTGGTGATGTGTTTCGTGGAAGTGGCGGGCGTGAGTACAAGACTCACCGCCTTCTTTAGCACATGTGCCTCACAGTGCACAGCCTCTTACTGGCAGGCGTGCCACTACTGCTTCCGTGATTTGGCAGGAGGTGCGCGCCTACTCTTCAACTCCCTTGGGACTATCTAGTGCACCCGGGAATCCGTTTTGGCCGCGTGGTCATGTGTTTCGTGGAAGTAGCAGGCGTGAGTACAAGACTCACCCCTTCCTCTTGCAGAGCCTCCCACTCTCACGCATGCCACTCCGTCGCCCGTGATTTCCCAGAGTTGCGCGTCTATTGCCGAGGCTCCCCTGGGTCTAGTACACCTGGGATTTCATTTTGGAGGCGTTGTCATGCGTTTCGTGGAAGTGGCAGGCGTGAGTACAAGGCTCACCGCCTTCTTTAGCACATGTGCCTCATAGTGCACAGACTCTCACTCGGAGGCGTGCCACCACGCCTCCCGTGACTTGCAGGAGGTGCGCGCCTATCCCCCAACTCCCCTGGGACTGTCTTGAGCACGCGGGAATCCATTTTAGCCGCGTGGCGATGTGTTTCGTGGAAGTGGCAGGCGTCAGTACAAGACTGACCGCCTTCTTTAGCACATGTGCCTCACAGTGCACAGCCTCTCACTAGCAGGCAAGCCACTACGGCTCCCGTGATCTGGCAGGAGGTGCGCGCCTACTCTCCAGTTCTTCTGGGACTATCTAGTGCACCCGGGAATCCGTTTTGGCCGCGTGGTGATGTGTTTCGTGGAAGTAGCAGGCGTGAGTACAAGGCTCACCCCTTCCTCTTGCACAGCCTCCCACTCTCACGCATGCCACTCCGTCGCCCGTGATTTCCCGGAGTTGCGCGTCTATTGCCGAGGTTCCCCTGGGTCTCTTGCACCTGGGATTTCATTTTGGAGGCGTTGTCATGCGTTTCGTGGAAGTGGCAGGCGTGAGTAAAAGGCTCACCGCCTTCTTTAGGACATGTGACTGACAGTTCACAGCCTCTCACTGGCAGCTTACTGGCAGGCGTGCCACTACGGCTCCCGTGATTTGGCAGGAGGTGCGCGCCTACTCTCCAACTCCCCTGGGACTATCTTGTGCACCCGTAAATCCGTTTTGGCCGCGTGGTGATGTGTTTCGTGGAAGTAGCAGGCGTGAGTACAAGCCTCACCCCTTCCTCTTGCACAGCCTCCCACTCTCACGCTTGCCACTCCGTCGCCCGTGATTTCCCGGAGTTGTGCGTCCCTTGCCGAGGTTCCCCTGGGTCTAGTGCACCTGGGATTTTATTTTGGAGGCGTTGTCATGCGTTTCGTAAAAGTGGCAGGCGTGAGTACAAGGCTCACCGCCTTCTTTAGCACATGTGCCTCATAGTGCACAGCCTCTCACTCGGAGGCGTGCCACCACGACTCCCGTGACTTGCAGGAGGTGCGCGCCTACCCCCCAACTCCCCTGGGACTATCTAGTGCACGCGGGAATCCATTTTAACCGCGTGGTGATGTGTTTCGTGGAAGTGGCAGGCGTCAGTACAAGACTGACCGCCTTCTTTAGCACATGTGCCTCAGAGTGCACAGCCTCTCACTAGCAGGCGTGCCACTACGGCTCCCGTGATCTGGCAGGAGCTGCGCGCCTACTCTCCAACTCCCCTGGGACTATCTAGTGCACCCGGGAATCCGTTTTGGCCGCGTGGTGATGTGTTTCGTGGAAGTAGCAGGCGTGAGTACAAGACTCACCCCTTCCTCTTGCACAGCCTCCCTCTCTCACGCATGCCACTCCGTCGCCCGTGATTTCCCAGAGTTGCGCGTCTATTGCCGAGGCTCCCCTGGGTCTAGTGCACCTGGGATTTCATTTTGGAGGCGTTGTCATGCGTTTCGTGGAAGTGGCAGGCGTGAGTACAAGGCTCACCGCCTTCTTTAGGACAGGTGCCTCACAGTGCACAGCCTCTCACTGGCAGGCGTGCCAGTACGGCTCCCGTGATTTGGCAGGAGGTGCGCGCCCACTCTCCAACTCCCCTGGGACTATCTACTGCACCCGGGAATCCATTTTGGCCGCGTGGTCATGTGTTTCGTGGAAGTAGCAGGCGTGAGTACAAGACTCACCCCTTTCTCTTGCACAGCCTCCAACTCTCACGCATGCCACTCCGTCGCCCGTGATTTCCCGGAGTTGCGCGTCTATTGCGGAGGTTGCCCTGGGTCTAGTGCACCTGGGATTTCATTTTGGAGGCGTTGTCATGCGTTTCGTGGAAGTGGCAGGCGTGAGTACAAGGCTCACCGCCTTCTTTAGCACATGTGCCTCATAGTGCACAGACTCTCACTCGGAGGCGTGCCACCACGCCTCCCGTTACTTGCAGGAGGTGCGCGCCTATCCTTAAACTCCCCTGGGACTGTCGAGAGCACGCGGGAATCCATTTTAGCCGCGTGGCGATGTGTTTCGTGGAAGTGGCAGGCGTCAGTACAAGACTCACCGCCTTCTTTAGCACATGTGCCTCACAGTGCACAGCCTCTCACTGGCAGGCGTGCCACTACGGCTCCCGTGATCTGGCAGGAGGTGCGCGCCTACTCTCCAACTCTCCTGGGACTATCTAGTGCACCCGGGAATCCGTTTTGGCCGCGTGGTGATGTGTTTCGTGGAAGTAGCAGGCGTGAGTACAAGGCTCACCCCTTCCTCTTGCACAGCCTCCCACTCTCACGCATGCCACTCCGTCGCCCGTGATTTCCCGGAGCTGCGCGTCTATTGCCGAGGTTCCCCTGGGTCTATTGCACCTGGGATTTCATTTTGGAGGCGTTGTCATGCGTTTCGTGGAAGTGGCAGGCGTGAGTACAAGGCTCACCGCCTTCTTTAGGACATGTGCCTGACAGTGCACAGCCTCTCACTGGCAGCTCACTGGCAGGCGTGCCACTACGGCTCCCGTGATTTGGCAGGAGGTGCGCGCCTACTCTCCAACTCCCCTGGGACTATCTTGTGCACCCGGAAATCCCTTTTGGCCGCGTGGTGATGTGTTTCGTGGAAGTAGCAGGCGTGAGTACAAGCCTCACCCCTTCCTCTTCCACAGCCTCCCACTCTCACGCATGCCACTCCGTCGCCCGTGATTTCCCGGAGTTGTGCGTCCCTTGCCGAGGTTTCGCTGGGTCTAGTGCACCTGGGATTTTATTTTGGAGGCGTTGTCATGCGTTTCGTAAAAGTGGCAGGCGTGAGTACAAGGCTCACCGCCTTCTTTAGCACATGTGCCTCATAGTGCACAGCCTCTCAGTCGGAGGCGTGCCACCACGACTCCCGTGACTTGCAGGAGGTGCGCGCCTACCCCCCAACTCCCCTGGGACTATCTAGTGCACGCGGGAATTCATTTTAACCGCGTGGTGATGTGTTTCGTGGAAGTGGCGGGCGTGAGTACAAGACTCACCGCCTTCTTTAGCACATGTGCCTCACAATGCACAGCCTCTTACTGGCAGGCGTGCCACTACTGCTTCCGTGATTTGGCAGGAGGTGCGCGCCTACTCTTCAACTCCCTTGGGACTATCTAGTGCACCCGGGAATCCGTTTTGGCCGCGTGGTCATGTGTTTCGTGGAAGTAGCAGGCGTGAGTACAAGACTCACCCCTTCCTCTTGCAGAGCCTCCCACTCTCACGCATGCCACTCCGTCGCCCGTGATTTCCCAGAGCTGCGCGTCTATTGCCGAGGCTCCCCTGGGTCTAGTGCACCTGGGATTTCATTTTGGAGGCGTTGTCATGCGTTTCGTGGAAGTGGCAGGCGTGAGTACAAGGCTCACCGCCTTCTTTAGCACATGTGCCTCATAGTGCACAGACTCTCACTCGGAGGCGTGCCACCACGCCTCCCGTGACTTGCAGGAGGTGCGCGCCTATCCCCCAACTCCCCTGGGACTGTCTAGAGCACGCGGGAATCCATTTTAGCCGCGTGGCGATGTGTTTCGTGGAAGTGGCAGGCGTCAGTACAAGACTGACCGCCTTCTTTAGCACATGTGCCTCACAGTGCACAGCCTCTCACTAGCAGGCAAGCCACTACGGCTCCCGTGATCTGGCAGGAGGTGCGCGCCTACTCTCCAGTTCCTCTGGGACTATCTAGTGCACCCGGGAATCCGTTTTGGCCGCGTGGTGATGTGTTTCGTGGAAGTAGCAGGCGTGAGTACAAGGCTCACCCCTTCCTCTTGCACAGCCTCCCACTCTCACGCATGCCACTCCGTCGCCCGTGATTTCCCGGAATTGCGCGTCTATTGCCGAGGTTCCCCTGGGTCTCTTGCACCTGGGATTTCATTTTGGAGGCGTTGTCATGCGTTTCGTGGAAGTGGCAGGCGTGAGTACAAGGCTCACCGCCTTCTTTAGGACATGTGACTGACAGTTCACAGCCTCTCACTGGCAGCTTACTGGCAGGCGTGCCACTACGGCTCCCGTGATTTGGCAGGAGGTGCGCGCCTACTCTCCAACTCCCCTGGGACTATCTTGTGCACCCGTAAATCCGTTTTGGCCGCGTGGTGATGTGTTTCGTGGAAGTAGCAGGCGTGAGTACAAGCCTCACCCCTTCCTCTTGCACAGCCTCCCACTCTCACGCTTGCCACTCCGTCGCCCGTGATTTCCCGGAGTTGTGCGTCCCTTGCCGAGGTTCCCCTGGGTCTAGTGCACCTGGGATTTTATTTTGGAGGCGTTGTCATGCGTTTCGTAAAAGTGGCAGGCGTGAGTACAAGGCTCACCGCCTTCTTTAGCACATGTGCCTCATAGTGCACAGCCTCTCACTCGGAGGCGTGCCACCACGACTCCCGTGACTTGCAGGAGGTGCGCGCCTACCCCCCAACTCCCCAGGGACTATCTAGTGCACGCGGGAATCCATTTTATCCGCGTGGTGATGTGTTTCGTGGAAGTGGCAGGCGTCAGTACAAGACTGACCGCCTTCTTTAGCACATGTGCCTCACAGTGCACAGCCTCTCACTAGCAGGCGTGCCACTACGGCTCCCGTGATCTGGCAGGAGGTGCGCGCCTACTCTCCAAATCCCCTGGGACTATCTAGTGCACCCGGGAATCCGTTTTGGCCGCGTGGTGATGTGTTTCGTGGAAGTAGCAGGCGTGAGTACAAGACTCACCCCTTCCTCTTGCACAGCCTCCCACTCTCACGCATGCCACTCCGTCGCCCGTGATTTCCCAGAGTTGCGCGTCTATTGCCGAGGCTCCCCTGGGTCTAGTGCACCTGGGATTTCATTTTGGAGGCGTTGTCATGCGTTTCGTGGAAGTGGCAGGCGTGAGTACAAGGCTCACCGCCTTCTTTAGGACAGGTGCCTCACAGTGCACAGCCTCTCACTGGCAGGCGTGCCAGTACGGCTCCCGTGATTTGGCAGGAGGTGCGCGCCCACTCTCCAACTCCCCTGGGACTATCTACTGCACCCGGGAATCCATTTTGGCCGCGTGGTCATGTGTTTCGTGGAAGTAGCAGGCGTGAGTACAAGACTCACCCCTTTCTCTTGCACAGCCTCCAACTCTCACGCATGCCACTCCGTCGCCCGTGATTTCCCGGAGTTGCGCGTCTATTGCGGAGGTTGCCCTGGGTCTAGTGCACCTGGGATTTCATTTTGGAGGCGTTGTCATGCGTTTCGTGGAAGTGGCAGGCGTGAGTACAAGGCTCACCGCCTTCTTTAGCACATGTGCCTCATAGTGCACAGACTCTCACTCGGAGGCGTGCCACCACGCCTCCCGTTACTTGCAGGAGGTGCGCGCCTATCCTTAAACTCCCCTGGGACTGTCGAGAGCACGCGGGAATCCATTTTAGCCGCGTGGCGATGTGTTTCGTGGAAGTGGCAGGCGTCAGTACAAGACTCACGGCCTTCTTTAGCACATGTGCCTCACAGTGCACAGCCTCTCACTGGCAGGCGTGCCACTACGGCTCCCGTGATCTGGCAGGAGGTGCGCGCCTACTCTCCAACTCCCCTGGGACTATCTAGTGCACCCGGGAATCCGTTTTGGCCGCGTGGTGATGTGTTTCGTGGAAGTAGCAGGCGTGAGTACAAGGCTCACCCCTTCCTCTTGCACAGCCTCCCACTCTCACGCATGCTACTCCGTCGCCCGTCATTTCCCGGAGCTGCGCGTCTATTGCCGAGGTTCCCCTGGGTCTATTGCACCTGGAATTTCATTTTGGAGGCGTTGTCATGCGTTTCGTGGAAGTGGCAGGCGTGAGTACAAGGCTCACCGCCTTCTTTAGGACATGTGCCTGACAGTGCACAGCCTCTCACTGGCAGCTCACTGGCAGGCGTGCCACTACGGCTCCCGTGATTTGGCAGGAGGTGCGCGCCTACTCTCCAACTCCCCTGGGACTATCTTGTGCACCCGGAAATCCCTTTTGGCCGCGTGGTGATGTGTTTCGTGGAAGTAGCAGGCGTGAGTACAAGCCTCACCCCTTCCTCTTCCACAGCCTCCCACTCTCACGCATGCCACTCCGTCGCCCGTGGTTTCCCGGAGTTGTGCGTCCCTTGCCGAGGTTCCGCTGGGTCTAGTGCACCTGGGATTTTATTTTGGAGGCGTTGTCATGCGTTTCGTAAAAGTGGCAGGCGTGAGTACAAGGCTCACCGCCTTCTTTAGCACATGTGCCTCATAGTGCACAGCCTCTTACTGACAGGCGTGCCACTACTGCTTCCGTGATTTGGCAGGAGGTGCGCGCCTACTCTTCAACTCCCTTGGGACTATCTAGTGCACCCGGGAATCCGTTTTGGCCGCGTGGTCATGTGTTTCGTGGAAGTAGCAGGCGTGAGTACAAGACTCACCCCTTCCTCTTGCAGAGCCTCCCACTCTCACGCATGCCACTCCGTCGCCCGTGATTTCCCAGAGTTGCGCGTCTATTGCCGAGGCTCCCCTGGGTCTAGTGCACCTGGGATTTCATTTTGGAGGCGTTGTCATGCGTTTCGTGGAAGTGGCAGGCGTGAGTACAAGGCTCACCGCCTTCTTTAGCACATGTGCCTCATAGTGCACAGACTCTCACTCGGAGGCGTGCCACCACGCCTCCCGTGACTTGCAGGAGGTGCGCGCCTATCCCCCAACTCCCCTGGGACTGTCTAGAGCACGCGGGAATCCATTTTAGCCGCGTGGCGATGTGTTTCGTGGAAGTGGCAGGCGTCAGTACAAGACTGACCGCCTTCTTTAGCACATGTGCCTCACAGTGCACAGCCTCTCACTAGCAGGCAAGCCACTACGGCTCCCGTGATCTGGCAGGAGGTGCGCGCCTACTCTCCAGTTCCTCTGGGACTATCTAGTGCACCCGGGAATCCGTTTTGGCCGCGTGGTGATGTGTTTCGTGGAAGTAGCAGGCGTGAGTACAAGGCTCACCCCTTCCTCTTGCACAGCCTCCCACTCTCACGCATGCCACTCCGTCGCCCGTGATTTCCCGGAGTTGCGCGTCTATTGCCGAGGTTCCCCTGGGTCTCTTGCACCTGGGATTTCATTTTGGAGGCGTTGTCATGCGTTTCGTGGAAGTGGCAGGCGTGAGTACAAGGCTCACCGCCTTCTTTAGGACATGTGACTGACAGTTCACAGCCTCTCACTGGCAGCTTACTGGCAGGCGTGCCACTACGGCTCCCGTGATTTGGCAGGAGGTGCGCGCCTACTCTCCAACTCCCCTGGGACTATCTTGTGCACCCGTAAATCCGTTTTGGCTGCGTGGTGATGTGTTTCGTGGAAGTAGCAGGCGTGAGTACAGGCCTCACCCCTTCCTCTTGCACAGCCTCCCACTCTCACGCTTGCCACTCCGTCGCCCGTGATTTCCCGGAGTTGTGCGTCCCTTGCCGAGGTTCCCCTGGGTCTAGTGCACCTGGGATTTTATTTTGGAGGCGTTGTCATGCGTTTCGTAAAAGTTGCAGGCGTGAGTACAAGGCTCACCGCCTTCTTTAGCACATGTGCCTCATAGTGCACAGCCTCTCACTCGGAGGCGTGCCACCACGACTCCCGTGACTTGCAGGAGGTGCGCGCCTACCCCCCAACTCCCCTGGGACTATCTAGTGCACGCGGGAATCCATTTTAACCGCGTGGTGATGTGTTTCGTGGAAGTGGCAGGCGTCAGTACAAGACTGACCGCCTTCTTTAGCACATGTGCCTCACAGTGCTCAGCCTCTCACTAGCAGGCGTGCCACTACGGCTCCCGTGATCTGGCAGGAGGTGCGCGCCTACTCTCCAACTCCCCTGGGACTATATAGTGCACCCGGGAATCCGTTTTGGCCGCGTGGTGATGTGTTTCGTGGAAGTAGCAGGCGTGAGTACAAGACTCACCCCTTCCTCTTGCACAGCCTCCCACTCTCACGCATGCCACTCCGTCGCCCGTGATTTCCCAGAGTTGCGCGTCTATTGCCGAGGCTCCCCTGGGTCTAGTGCACCTGGGATTTCATTTTGGAGGCGTTGTCATGCGTTTCGTGGAAGTGGCAGGCGTGAGTACAAGGCTCACCGCCTTCTTTAGGACAGGTGCCTCACAGTGCACAGCCTCTCACTGGCAGGCGTGCCAGTACGGCTCCCGTGATTTGGCAGGAGGTGCGCGCCCACTCTCCAACTCCCCTGGGACTATCTACTGCACCCGGGAATCCATTTTGGCCGCGTGGTCATGTGTTTCGTGGAAGTAGCAGGCGTGAGTACAAGACTCACCCCTTTCTCTTGCACAGCCTCCAACTCTCACGCATGCCACTCCGTCGCCCGTGATTTCCCGGAGTTGCGCGTCTATTGCGGAGGTTGCCCTGGGTCTAGTGCACCTGGGATTTCATTTTGGAGGCGTTGTCATGCGTTTCGTGGAAGTGGCAGGCGTGAGTACAAGGCTCACCGCCTTCTTTAGCACATGTGCCTCATAGTGCACAGACTCTCACTCGGAGGCGTGCCACCACGCCTCCCGTTACTTGCAGGAGGTGCGCGCCTATCCTTAAACTCCCCTGGGACTGTCGAGAGCACGCGGGAATCCATTTTAGCCGCGTGGCGATGTGTTTCGTGGAAGTGGCAGGCGTCAGTACAAGACTCACGGCCTTCTTTAGCACATGTGCCTCACAGTGCACAGCCTCTCACTGGCAGGCGTGCCACTACGGCTCCCGTGATCTGGCAGGAGGTGCGCGCCTACTCTCCAACTCCCCTGGGACTATCTAGTGCACCCGGGAATCCGTTTTGGCCGCGTGGTGATGTGTTTCGTGGAAGTAGCAGGCGTGAGTACAAGGCTCACCCCTTCCTCTTGCACAGCCTCCCACTCTCACGCATGCCACTCCGTCGCCCGTGATTTCTCGGAGCTGCGCGTCTATTGCCGAGGTTCCCCTGGGTCTATTGCACCTGGGATTTCATTTTGGAGGCGTTGTCATGCGTTTCGTGGAAGTGGCAGGCGTGAGTACAAGGCTCACCGCCTTCTTTAGGACATGTGCCTGACAGTGCACAGCCTCTCACTGGCAGCTCACTGGCAGGCGTGCCACTACGGCTCCCGTGATTTGGCAGGAGGTGCGCGCCTACTCTCCAACTCCCCTGGGACTATCTTGTGCACCCGGAAATCCCTTTTGGCCGCGTGGTGATGTGTTTCGTGGAAGTAGCAGGCGTGAGTACAAGCCTCACCCCTTCCTCTTCCACAGCCTCCCACTCTCACGCATGCCACTCCGTCGCCCGTGATTTCCCGGAGTTGTGCGTCCCTTGCCGAGGTTCCGCTGGGTCTAGTGCACCTGGGATTTTATTTTGGAGGCGTTGTCATGCGTTTCGTAAAAGTGGCAGGCGTGAGTACAAGGCTCACCGCCTTCTTTAGCACATGTGCCTCATAGTGCACAGCCTCTCACTCGGAGGCGTGCCACCACGACTCCCGTGACTTGCAGGAGGTGCGCGCCTACCCCCCCAACTTCCCTGGGACTATCTAGTGCACGCGGGAATTCATTTTAACCGCGTGGTGATGTGTTTCGTGGAAGTGGCGGGCGTGAGTACAAGACTCACCGCCTTCTTTAGCACATGTGCCTCACAGTGCACAGCCTCTTACTGGCAGGCGTGCCACTACTGCTTCCGTGATTTGGCAGGAGGTGCGCGCCTACTCTTCAACTCCCTTGGGACTATCTAGTGCACCCGGGAATCCGTTTTGGCCGCGTGGTCATGTGTTTCGTGGAAGTAGCAGGCGTGAGTACAAGACTCACCCCTTCCTCTTGCAGAGCCTCCCACTCTCACGCATGCCACTCCGTCGCCCGTGATTTCCCAGAGTTGCGCGTCTATTGCCGAGGCTCCCCTGGGTCTAGTGCACCTGGGATTTCATTTTGGAGGCGTTGTCATGCGTTTCGTGGAAGTGGCAGGCGTGAGTACAAGGCTCACCGCCTTCTTTAGCACATGTGCCTCATAGTGCACAGACTCTCACTCGGAGGCGTGCCACCACGACTCCCGTGACTTGCAGGAGGTGCGCGCCTATCCCCCAACTCCCCTGGGACTGTCTAGAGCACGCGGGAATCCATTTTAGCCGCGTGGCGATGTGTTTCGTGGAAGTGGCAGGCGTCAGTACAAGACTGACCGCCTTCTTTAGCACATGTGCCTCACAGTGCACAGCCTCTCACTAGCAGGCAAGCCACTACGGCTCCCGTGATCTGGCAGGAGGTGCGCGCCTACTCTCCAGTTCCTCTGGGACTATCTAGTGCACCCGGGAATCTGTTTTGGCCGCGTGGTGATGTGTTTCGTGGAAGTAGCAGGCGTGAGTACAATGCTCACCCCTTCCTCTTGCACAGCCTCCCACTCTCACGCATGCCACTCCGTCGACCGTGATTTCCCGGAGTTGCGCGTCTATTGCCGAGGTTCCCCTTGGTCTCTTGCACCTGGGATTTCATTTTGGAGGCGTTGTCATGCGTTTCGTGGAAGTGGGAGGCGTGAGTACAAGGCTCACCGCCTTCTTTAGGACATGTGACTGACAGTTCACAGCCTCTCACTGGCATCTTACTGGCAGGCGTGCCACTACGGCTCCCGTGATTTGGCAGGAGGTGCGCGCCTACTCTCCAACTCCCCTGAGACTATCTTGTGCACCCGTAAATCCGTTTTGGCCGCGTGGTGATGTGTTTCGTGGAAGTAGCAGGCGTGAGTACAAGCCTCACCCCTTCCTCTTGCACAGCCTCCCACTCTCACGCTTGCCACTCCGTCGCCCGTGATTTCCCGGAGTTGTGCGTCCCTTGCCGAGGTTCCCCTGGGTCTAGTGCACCTGGGATTTTATTTTGGAGGCGTTGTCATGCGTTTCGTAAAAGTGGCAGGCGTGAGTACAAGGCTCAACGCCTTCTTTAGCACATGTGCCTCATAGTGCACAGCCTCTCACTCGGAGGCGTGCCACCACGACTCCCGTGACTTGCAGGAGGTGCGCGCCTACCCCCCAACTCCCCTGGGACTATCTAGTGCACGCGGGAATCCATTTTAACCGCGTGGTGATGTGTTTCGTGGAAGTGGCAGGCGTCAGTACAAGACTGACCGCCTTCTTTAGCACATGTGCCTCACAGTGCACAGCCTCTCACTAGCAGGCGTGCCACTACGGCTCCCGTGATCTGGCAGGAGGTGCGCGCCTACTCTCCAACTCCCCTGGGACTATCTAGTGCACCCGGGAATCCGTTTTGGCCGCGTGGTGATGTGTTTCGTGGAAGTAGCAGGCGTGAGTACAAGACTCACCCCTTCCTCTTGCACAGCCTCCCACTCTCACGCATGCCACTCCGTCGCCCGTGATTTCCCAGAGTTGCGCGTCTATTGCCGAGGCTCCCCTGGGTCTAGTGCACCTGGAATTTCATTTTGGAGGCGTTGTCATGCGTTTCGTGGAAGTGGCAGGCGTGAGTACAAGGCTCACCGCCTTCTTTAGGACAGGTGCCTCACAGTGCACAGCCTCTCACTGGCAGGCGTGCCAGTACGGCTCCCGTGATTTGGCAGGAGGTGCGCGCCCACTCTCCAACTCCCCTGGGACTATCTACTGCACCCGGGAATCCATTTTGGCCGCGTGGTCATGTGTTTCGTGGAAGTAGCAGGCGTGAGTACAAGACTCACCCCTTTCTCTTGCACAGCCTCCAACTCTCACGCATGCCACTCCGTCGCCCGTGATTTCCCGGAGTTGCGCGTCTATTGCGGAGGTTCCCCTGGGTCTAGTGCACCTGGGATTTCATTTTGGAGGCGTTATCATGCGTTTCGTGGAAGTGGCAGGCGTGAGTACAAGGCTCACCGCCTTCTTTAGCACATGTGCCTCATAGTGCACAGACTCTCACTCGGAGGCGTGCCACCACGCCTCCCGTTACTTGCAGGAGGTGCGCGCCTATCCTTAAACTCCCCTGGGACTGTCGAGAGCACGCAGGAATCCATTTTAGCCGCGTGGCGATGTGTTTCGTGGAAGTGGCAGGCGTCAGTACAAGACTCACCGCCTTCTTTAGCACATGTGCCTCACAGTGCACAGCCTCTCACTGGCAGGCGTGCCACTACGGCTCCCGTGATCTGGCAGGAGGTGCGCGCCTACTCTCCAACTCCCCTGGGACTATCTAGAGCACCCGGGAATCCGTTTTGGCCGCGTGGTGATGTGTTTCGTGGAAGTAGCAGGCGTGAGTACAAGGCTCACCCCTTCCTCTTGCACAGCCTCCCACTCTTACGCATGCCACTCCGTCGCCCGTGATTTCCCGGAGCTGCGCGTCTATTGCCGAGGTTCCCCTGGGTCTATTGCACCTGGGATTTCATTTTGGAGGCGTTGTCATGCGTTTCGTGGAAGTGGCAGGCGTGAGTACAAGGCTCACCGCCTTCTTTAGGACATGTGCCTGACAGTGCACAGCCTCTCACTGGCAGCTCACTGGCAGGCGTGCCACTACGGCTCCCGTGATTTGGCAGGAGGTGCGCGCCTACTCTCCAACTCCCCTGGGACTATCTTGTGCACCCGGAAATCCCTTTTGGCCGCGTGGTGATGTGTTTCGTGGAAGTAGCAGGCGTGAGTACAAGCCTCACCCCTTCCTCTTCCACAGCCTCCCACTCTCACGCATGCCACTCCGTCGCCCGTGATTTCCCGGAGTTGTGCGTCCCTTGCCGAGGTTCCGCTGGGTCTAGTGCACCTGGGATTTTTTTTTGGAGGCGTTGTCATGCGTTTCGTAAAAGTGGCAGGCGTGAGTACAAGGCTCACCGCCTTCTTTAGCACATGTGCCTCATAGTGCACAGCCTCTCACTCGGAGGCGTGCCACCACGATTCCCGTGACTTGCAGGAGGTGCGCGCCTACCCCCCATCTCCCCTGGGACTATCTAGTGCACGCGGGAATTCATTTTAACCGCGTGGTGATGTGTTTCGTGGAAGTGGCGGGCGTGAGTACAAGACTCACCGCCTTCTTTAGCACATGTGCCTCACAGTGCACAGCCTCTTACTGGCGGGCGTGCCACTACTGCTTCCGTGATTTGGCAGGAGGTGCGCGCCTACTCTTCAACTCCCTTGGGACTATCTAGTGCACCCGGGAATCCGTTTTGGCCGCGTGGTCATGTGTTTCGTGGAAGTAGCAGGCGTGAGTACAAGACTCACCCCTTCCTCTTGCAGAGCCTCCCACTCTCACGCATGCCACTCCGTCGCCCGTGATTTCCCAGAGTTGCGCGTCTATTGCCGAGGCTCCCCTGGGTCTAGTGCACCTGGGATTTCATTTTGGAGGCGTTGTCATGCGTTTCGTGGAAGTGGCAGGCGTGAGTACAAGGCTCACCGCCTTCTTTAGCACATGTGCCTCATAGTGCACAGACTCTCACTCGGAGGCGTGCCACCACGCCTCCCGTGACTTGCAGGAGGTGCGCGCCTATCCCCCAACTCCCCTGGGACTGTCTAGAGCACGCGGGAATCCATTTTAGCCGCGTGGCGATGTGTTTCGTGGAAGTGGCAGGCGTCAGTACAAGACTGACCGCCTTCTTTAGCACATGTGCCTCACAGTGCACAGCCTCTCACTAGCAGGCAAGCCACTACGGCTCCCGTGATCTGGCAGGAGGTGCGCGCCTACTCTCCAGTTCCTCTGGGACTATCTAGTGCACCCGGGAATCCGTTTTGGCCGCGTGGTGATGTGTTTCGTGGAAGTAGCAGGCGTGAGTACAAGGCTCACCCCTTCCTCTTGCACAGCCTCCCACTCTCACGCATGCCACTCCGTCGCCCGTGATTTCCCGGAGTTGCGCGTCTATTGCCAAGGTTCCCCTGGGTCTCTTGCACCTGGGATTTCATTTTGGAGGCGTTGTCATGCGTTTCGTGGAAGTGGCAGGCGTGAGTACAAGGCTCACCGCCTTCTTTAGGACATGTGACTGACAGTTCACAGCCTCTCACTGGCAGCTTACTGGCAGGCGTGCCACTACGGCTCCCGTGATTTGGCAGGAGGTGCGCGCCTACTCTCCAACTCCCCTGGGACTATCTTGTGCACCCGTAAATCCGTTTTGGCCGCGTGGTGATGTGTTTCGTGGAAGTAGCAGGCGTGAGTACAAGCCTCACCCCTTCCTCTTCCACAGCCTCCCACTCTCACGCATGCCACTCCGTCGCCCGTGATTTCCCGGAGTTGTGCGTCCCTTGCCGAGGTTCCCCTGGGTCTAGTGCACCTGGGATTTTATTTTGGAGGCGTTGTCATGCGTTTCGTAAAAGTGGCAGGCGTGAGTACAAGGCTCACCGCCTTCTTTAGCACATGTGCCTCATAGTGCACAGCCTCTCACTCGGAGGCGTGCCACCACGACTCCCGTGACTTGCAGGAGGTGCGCGCCTACCCCCCAACTCCCCTGGGACTATCTAGTGCACGCGGGAATTCATTTTAACCGCGTGGTGATGTGTTTCGTGGAAGTGGCGGGCGTGAGTACAAGACTCACCGCCTTCTTTAGCACATGTGCCTCACAGTGCACAGCCTCTTACTGGCAGGCGTGCCACTACTGCTTCCGTGATTTGGCAGGAGGTGCGCGCCTACTCTTCAACTCCCTTGGGACTATCTAGTGCACCCGGGAATCCGTTTTGGCCGCGTGGTCATGTGTTTCGTGGAAGTAGCAGGCGTGAGTACAAGACTCACCCCTTCCTCTTGCAGAGCCTCCCACTCTCACGCATGCCACTCCGTCGCCCGTGATTTCCCAGAGTTGCGCGTCTATTGCCGAGGCTCCCCTGGGTCTAGTGCACCTGGGATTTCATTTTGGAGGCGTTGTCATGCGTTTCGTGGAAGTGGCAGGCGTGAGTACAAGGCTCACCGCCTTCTTTAGCACATGTGCCTCATAGTGCACAGACTCTCACTCGGAGGCGTGCCACCACGCCTCCCGTGACTTGCAGGAGGTGCGCGCCTATCCCCCAACTCCCCTGGGACTGTCTAGAGCACGCGGGAATCCATTTTAGCCGCGTGGCGATGTGTTTCGTGGAAGTGGCAGGCGTCAGTACAAGACTGACCGCCTTCTTTAGCACATGTGCCTCACAGTGCACAGCCTCTCACTAGCAGGCAAGCCACTACGGCTCCCGTGATCTGGCAGGAGGTGCGCGCCTACTCTCCAGTTCCTCTGGGACTATCTAGTGCACCCGGGAATCCGTTTTGGCCGCGTGGTGATGTGTTTCGTGGAAGTAGCAGGCGTGAGTACAAGGCTCACCCCTTCCTCTTGCACAGCCTCCCACTCTCACGCATGCCACTCCGTCGCCCGTGATTTCCCGGAGTTGCGCGTCTATTGCCGAGGTTCCCCTGGGTCTCTTGCACCTGGGATTTCATTTTGGAGGCGTTGTCATGCGTTTCGTGGAAGTGGCAGGCGTGAGTACAAGGCTCACCGCCTTCTTTAGGACATGTGACTGACAGTTCACAGCCTCTCACTGACAGCTTACTGGCAGGCGTGCCACTACGGCTCCCGTGATTTGGCAGGAGGTGCGCGCCTACTCTCCAACTCCCCTGGGACTATCTTGTGCACCCGTAAATCCGTTTTGGCCGCGTGGTGATGTGTTTCGTGGAAGTAGCAGGCGTGAGTACAAGCCTCACCTCTTCCTCTTGCACAGCCTCCCACTCTCACGCTTGCCACTCCGTCGCCCGTGATTTCCCGGAGTTGTGCGTCCCTTGCCGAGGTTCCCCTGGGTCTAGTGCACCTGAGATTTTATTTTGGAGGCGTTGTCATGCGTTTCGTAAAAGTGGCAGGCGTGAGTACAAGGCTCACCGCCTTCTTTAGCACATGTGCCTCATAGTGCACAGCCTCTCACTCGGAGGCGTGCCACCACGACTCCCGTGACTTGCAGGAGGTGCGCGCCTACCCCCCAACTCCCCTGGGACTATCTAGTGCACGCGGGAATCCATTTTAACCGCGTGGTGATGTGTTTCGTGGAAGTGGCAGGCGTCAGTACAAGACTGACCGCCTTCTTTAGCACATGTGCCTCACAGTGCACAGCCTCTCACTAGCAGGCGTGCCACTACGGCTCCCGTGATCTGGGAGGAGGTGCGCGCCTACTCTCCAACTCCCCTGGGACTATCTAGTGCACCCGGGAATCCGTTTTGGCCGCGTGGTGATGTGTTTCGTGGAAGTAGCAGGCGTGAGTACAAGACTCACCCCTTCCTCTTGCACAGCCTCCCACTCTCACGCATGCCACTCCGTCGCCCGTGATTTCCCAGAGTTGCGCGTCTATTGCCGAGGCTTCCCTGGGTCTAGTACACCTGGGATTTCATTTTGGAGGCGTTGTCATGCGTTTCGTGGAAGTGGCAGGCGTGAGTACAAGGCTCACCGCCTTCTTTAGGACAGGTGCCTCACAGTGCACAGCCTCTCACTGGCAGGCGTGCCAGTACGGCTCCCGTGATTTGGCAGGAGGTGCGCGCCCACTCTCCAACTCCCCTGGGACTATCTACTGCACCCGGGAATCCATTTTGGCCGCGTGGTCATGTGTTTCGTGGAAGTAGCAGGCGTGAGTACAAGACTCACCCCTTTCTCTTGCACAGCCTCCAACTCTCACGCATGCCACTCCGTCGCCCGTGATTTCCCGGAGTTGCGCGTCTATTGCGGAGGTTCCCCTGGGTCTAGTGCACCTGGGATTTCATTTTGGAGGCGTTGTCATGCGTTTCGTGGAAGTGGCAGGCGTGAGTACAAGGCTCACCGCCTTCTTTAGCACATGTGCCTCATAGTGCACAGACTCTCACTCGGAGGCGTGCCACCACGCCTCCCGTTACTTGCAGGAGGTGCGCGCCTATCCTTAAACTCCCCTGGGACTGTCGAGAGCACGCGGGAATCCATTTTAGCCGCGTGGCGATGTGTTTCGTGGAAGTGGCAGGCGTCAGTACAAGACTCACCGCCTTCTTTAGCACATGTGCCTCACAGTGCACAGCCTCTCACTGGCAGGCGTGCCACTACGGCTCCCGTGATCTGGCAGGAGGTGCGCGCCTACTCTCCAACTCCCCTGGGACTATCTAGTGCACCCGGGAATCCGTTTTGGCCGCGTGGTGATGTGTTTCGTGGAAGTAGCAGGCGTGAGTACAAGGCTCACCCCTTCCTCTTGCACAGCCTCCCACTCTCACGCATGCCACTCCGTCGCCCGTGATTTCCCGGAGCTGCGCGTCTATTGCCGAGGTTCCCCTGGGTCTATTGCACCTGGGATTTCATTTTGGAGGCGTTGTCATGCGTTTCGTGGAAGTGGCAGGCGTGAGTACAAGGCTCACCGCCTTCTTTAGGACATGTGCCTGACAGTGCACAGCCTCTCACTGGCAGCTCACTGGCAGGCGTGCCACTACGGCTCCCGTGATTTGGCAGGAGGTGCGCGCCTACTCTCCAACTCCCCTGGGACTATCTTGTGCACCCGGAAATCCCTTTTGGCCGCGTGGTGATGTGTTTCGTGGAAGTAGCAGGCGTGAGTACAAGCCTCACCCCTTCCTCTTCCACAGCCTCCCACTCTCACGCATGCCACTCCGTCGCCCGTGATTTCCCGGAGTTGTGCGTCCCTTGCCGAGGTTCCGCTGGGTCTAGTGCACCTGGGATTTTATTTTGGAGGCGTTGTCATGCGTTTCGTAAAAGTGGCAGGCGTGAGTACAAGGCTCACCGCCTTCTTTAGCACATGTGCCTCATAGTGCACAGCCTCTCACTCGGAGGCGTGCCACCACGACTCCCGTGACTTGCAGGAGGTGCGCGCCTACCCCCCAACTCCCCTGGGACTATCTAGTGCACGCGGGAATTCATTTTAACCGCGTGGTGATGTGTTTCGTGGAAGTGGCGGGCGTGAGTACAAGACTCACCGCCTTCTTTAGCACATGTGCCTCACAGTGCACAGCCTCTTACTGGCAGGCGTGCCACTACTGCTCCCGTGATTTGGCAGGAGGTGCGCGCCTACTCTTCAACTCCCTTGGGACTATCTAGTGCACCCGGGAATCCGTTTTGGCCGCGTGGTCATGTGTTTCGTGGAAGTAGCAGGCGTGAGTACAAGACTCACCCCTTCCTCTTGCAGAGCCTCCCACTCTCACGCATGCCACTCCGTCGCCCGTGATTTCCCAGAGTTGCGCGTCTATTGCCGAGGCTCCCCTGGGTCTAGTGCACCTGGGATTTCATTTTGGAGGCGTTGTCATGCGTTTCGTGGAAGTGGCAGGCGTGAGTACAAGGCTCACCGCCTTCTTTAGCACATGTGCCTCATAGTGCACAGACTCTCACTCGGAGGCGTGCCACCACGCCTCCCGTGACTTGCAGGAGGTGCGCGCCTATCCCCCAACTCCCCTGGGACTGTCTAGAGCACGCGGGAATCCATTTTAGCCGCGTGGCGATGTGTTTCGTGGAAGTGGCAGGCGTCAGTACAAGACTGACCGCCTTCTTTAGCACATGTGCCTCACAGTGCACAGCCTCTCACTAGCAGGCAAGCCACTACGGCTCCCGTGATCTGGCAGGAGGTGCGCGCCTACTCTCCCGTTCCTTTGGGACTATCTAGTGCACCCGGGAATCCGTTTTGGCCGCGTGGTGATGTGTTTCGTGGAAGTAGCAGGCGTGAGTACAAGGCTCACCCCTTCCTCTTGCACAGCCTCCCACTCTCACGCATGCCACTCCGTCGCCCGTGATTTCCCGGAGTTGCGCGTCTATTGCCGAGGTTCCCCTGGGTCTCTTGCACCTGGGATTTTATTTTGGAGGCGTTGTCATGCGTTTCGTGGAAGTGGCAGGCGTGAGTACAAGGCTCACCGCCTTCTTTAGGACATGTGACTGACAGTTCACAGCCTCTCACTGGCAGCTTACTGGCAGGCGTGCCACTACGGCTCCCGTGATTTGGCAGCAGGTGCGCGCCTACTCTCCAACTCCCCTGGGACTATCTTGTGCACCCGTAAATCCGTTTTGGCCGCGTGGTGATGTGTTTCGTGGAAGTAGCAGGCGTGAGTACAAGCCTCACCCCTTCCTCTTGCACAGCCTCCCACTCTCACGCTTGCCACTCCGTCGCCCGTGATTTCCCGGAGTTGTGCGTCCCTTGCCGAGGTTCCCCTGGGTCTAGTGCACCTGGGATTTTATTTTGGAGGCGTTGTCATGCGTTTCGTAAAAGTGGCAGGCGTGAGTACAAGGCTCACCGCCTTCTTTAGCACATGTGCCTCATAGTGCACAGCCTCTCACTCGGAGGCGTGCCACCACGACTCCCGTGACTTGCAGGAGGTGCGCGCCTACCCCCCAACTCCCCTGGGACTATCTAGTGCACGCGGGAATCCATTTTAACCGCGTGGTGATGTGTTTCGTGGAAGTGGCAGGCGTCAGTACAAGACTGACCGCCTTCTTTAGCACATGTGCCTCACAGTGCACAGCCTCTCACTAGCAGGCGTGCCACTACGGCTCCCGTGATCTGGCAGGAGGTGCGCGCCTACTCTCCAACTCCCCTGGGACTATCTAGTGCACCCGGGAATCCGTTTTGGCCGCGTGGTGATGTGTTTCGTGGAAGTAGCAGGCGTGAGTACAAGACTCACCCCTTCCTCTTGCACAGCCTCCCACTCTCACGCATGCCACTCCGTCGCCCGTGATTTCCCAGAGTTGCGCGTCTATTGCCGAGGCTTCCCTGGGTCTAGTGCACCTGGGATTTCATTTTGGAGGCGTTGTCATGCGTTTCGTGGAAGTGGCAGGCGTGAGTACAAGGCTCACCGCCTGCTTTAGGACAGGTGCCTCACAGTGCACAGCCTCTCACTGGCAGGCGTGCCAGTACGGCTCCCGTGATTTGGCAGGAGGTGCGCGCCCACTCTCCAACTCCCCTGGGACTATCTACTGCACCCGGGAATCCATTTTGGCCGCGTGGTCATGTGTTTTGTGGAAGTAGCAGGCGTGAGTACAAGACTCACCCCTTTCTCTTGCACAGCCTCCAAC
This sequence comes from Stylophora pistillata, assembly GCF_964205215.1. Classification (NCBI taxonomy): domain Eukaryota; kingdom Metazoa; phylum Cnidaria; class Anthozoa; order Scleractinia; family Pocilloporidae; genus Stylophora; species Stylophora pistillata. Next base: position 906,249 of record NC_142521.1, on the reverse strand, counting down.
TCTCACGCATGCCACTCCGTCGCCCGTGATTTCCCGGAGTTGCGCGTCTATTGCGGAGGTTCCCCTGGGTCTAGTGCACCTGGGATTTCATTTTGGAGGCGTTGTCATGCGTTTCGTGGAAGTGGCAGGCGTGAGTACAAGGCTCACCGCCTTCTTTAGCACATGTGCCTCATAGTGCACAGACTCTCACTCGGAGGCGTGCCACCACGCCTCCCGTTACTTGCAGGAGGTGCGCGCCTATCCTTAAACTCCCCTGGGACTGTCGAGAGCACGCGGGAATCCATTTTAGCCGCGTGGCGATGTGTTTCGTGGAAGTGGCAGGCGTCAGTACAAGACTCACCGCCTTCTTTAGCACATGTGCCTCACAGTGCACAGCCTCTCACTGGCAGGCGTGCCACTACGGCTCCCGTGATCTGGCAGGAGGTGCGCGCCTACTCTCCAACTCCCCTGGGACTATCTAGTGCACCCGGGAATCCGTTTTGGCCGCGTGGTGATGTGTTTCGTGGAAGTAGCAGGCGTGAGTACAAGGCTCACCCCTTCCTCTTGCACAGCCTCCCACTCTCACGCATGCCACTCCGTCGCCCGTGATTTCCCGGAGTTGCGCGTCTATTGCCGAGGTTCCCCTGGGTCTCTTGCACCTGGGATTTCATTTTGGAGGCGTTGTCATGCGTTTCGTGGAAGTGGCAGGCGTGAGTACAAGGCTCACCGCCTTCTTTAGGACATGTGACTGACAGTTCACAGCCTCTCACTGGCAGCTTATTGGCAGGCGTGCCACTACGGCTCCCGTGATTTGGCAGGAGGTGCGCGCCTACTCTCCAACTCCCCTGGGACTATCTTGTGCACCCGTAAATCCGTTTTGGCCGCGTGGTGATGTGTTTCGTGGAAGTAGCAGGCGTGAGTACAAGCCTCACCCCTTCCTCTTGCACAGCCTCCCACTCTCACGCTGGCCACTCCGTCGCCCGTGATTTCCCGGAGTTGTGCGTCCCTTGCCGAGGTTCCCCTGGGTCTAGTGCACCTGGGATTTTATTCTGGAGGCGTTGTCATGCGTTTCGTAAAAGTGGCAGGCGTGAGTACAAGGCTCACCGCCTTCTTTAGCACATGTGCCTCATAGTGCACAGCCTCTCACTCGGAGGCGTACCACCACGACTCCCGTGACTTGCAGGAGGTGCGCGCCTACCCCCCAACTCCCCTGGGACTATCTAGTGCACGCGGGAATCCATTTTAACCGCGTGGTGATGTGTTTCGTGGAAGTGGCAGGCGTCAGTACAAGACTGACCGCCTTCTTTAGCACATGTGCCTCACAGTGCACAGCCTCTCACTAGCAGGCGTGCCACTACGGCTCCCGTGATCTGGCAGGAGGTGCGCGCCTACTCTCCAACTCCCCTGGGACTATCTATTGCACCCGGGAATCCGTTTTGGCCGCGGGGGGATGTGTTTCGTGGAAGTAGCAGGCGTGAGTACAAGACTCACCCCTTCCTCTTGCACAGCCTCCCACTCTCACGCATGCCACTCCGTCGCCCGTGATTTCCCAGAGTTGCGCGTCTATTGCCGAGGCTACCCTGGGTCTAGTGCACCTGGGATTTCATTTTGGAGGCGTTGTCATGCGTTTCGTGGAAGTGGCAGGCGTGAGTACAAGGCTCTCCGCCTTCTTTAGGACAGGTGCCTCACAGTGCACAGCCTCTCACTGGCAGGCGTGCCAGTACGGCTCCCGTGATTTGGCAGGAGGTGCGCGCCCACTCTCCAACTCCCCTGGGACTATCTACTGCACCCGGGAATCCATTTTGGCCGCGTGGTCATGTGTTTCGTGGAAGTAGCAGGCGTGAGTACAAGACTCACCCCTTTCTCTTGCACAGCCTCCAACTCTCACGCATGCCACTCCGTCGCCCGTGATTTCCCGGAGTTGCGCGTCTATTGCGGAGGTTCCCCTGTGTCTAGTGCACCTGGGATTTCATTTTGGAGGCGTTGTCATGCGTTTCGTGGAAGTGGCAGGCGTGAGTACAAGGCTCACCGCCTTCTTTAGCACATGTGCCTCATAGTGCACAGACTCTCACTCGGAGGCGTGCCACCACGCCTCCCGTTACTTGCAGGAGGTGCGCGCCTATCCTTAAACTCCCCTGGGACTGTCGAGAGCACGCGGGAATCCATTTTAGCCGCGTGGCGATGTGTTTCGTGGAAGTGGCAGGCGTCAGTACAAGACTCACCGCCTTCTTTAGCACATGTGCCTCACAGTGCACAGCCTCTCACTGGCAGGCGTGCCACTACGGCTCCCGTGATCTGGCAGGAGGTGCGCGCCTACTCTCCAACTCCCCTGGGACTATCTAATGCACCCGGGAATCCGTTTTGGCCGCGTGGTGATGTGTTTCGTGGAAGTAGCAGGCGTGAGTACAAGGCTCACCCCTTCCTCTTGCACAGCCTCCCACTCTCACGCATGCCACTCCGTCGCCCGTGATTTCCCGGAGCTGCGCGTCTATTGCCGAGGTTCCCCTGGGTCTATTGCACCTGGGATTTCATTTTGGAGGCGTTGTCATGCGTTTCGTGGAAGTGGCAGGCGTGAGTACAAGGCTCACCGCCTTCTTTAGGACATGTGCCTGACAGTGCACAGCCTCTCACTGGCAGCTCACTGGCAGGCGTGCCACTACGGCTCCCGTGATTTGGCAGGAGGTGCGCGCCTACTCTCCAACTCCCCTGGGACTATCTTGTGCACCCGGAAATCCCTTTTGGCCGCGTGGTGATGTGTTTCGTGGAAGTAGCAGGCGTGAGTACAAGCCTCACCCCTTCCTCTTCCACAGCCTCCCACTCTCACGCATGCCACTCCGTCGCCCGTGATTTCCCGGAGTTGTGCGTCCCTTGCCGAGGTTCCGCTGGGTCTAGTGCACCTGGGATTTTATTTTGGAGGCGTTGTCATGCGTTTCGTAAAAGTGGCAGGCGTGAGTACAAGGCTCACCGCCTTCTTTAGCACATGTGCCTCATAGTGCACAGCCTCTCACTCGGAGGCGTGCCACCACGACTCCCGTGACTTGCAGGAGGTGCGCGCCTACCCCCCAACTCCCCTGGGACTATCTAGTGCACGCGGGAATTCATTTTAACCGCGTGGTGATGTGTTTCGTGGAAGTGGCGGGCGTGAGTACAAGACTCACCGCCTTCTTTAGCACATGTGCCTCACAGTGCACAGCCTCTTACTGGCAGGCGTGCCACTACTGCTCCCGTGATTTGGCAGGAGGTGCGCGCCTACTCTTCAACTCCCTTGGGACTATCTAGTGCACCCGGGAATCCGTTTTGGCCGCGTGGTCATGTGTTTCGTGGAAGTAGCAGGCGTGAGTACAAGACTCACCCCTTCCTCTTGCAGAGCCTCCCACTCTCACGCATGCCACTCCGTCGCCCGTGATTTCCCAGAGTTGCGCGTCTATTGCCGAGGCTCCCCTGGGTCTAGTGCACCTGGGATTTCATTTTGGAGGCGTTGTCATGCGTTTCGTGGAAGTGGCAGGCGTGAGTACAAGGCTCACCGCCTTCTTTAGCACATGTGCCTCATAGTGCACAGACTCTCACTCGGAGGCGTGCCACCACGCCTCCCGTGACTTGCAGGAGGTGCGCGCCTATCCCCCAACTCCCCTGGGACTGTCTAGAGCACGCGGGAATCCATTTTAGCCGCGTGGCGATGTGTTTCGTGGAAGTGGCAGGCGTCAGTACAAGACTGACCGCCTTCTTTAGCACATGTGCCTCACAGTGCACAGCCTCTCACTAGCAGGCAAGCCACTACGGCTCCCGTGATCTGGCAGGAGGTGCGCGCCTACTCTCCCGTTCCTTTGGGACTATCTAGTGCACCCGGGAATCCGTTTTGGCCGCGTGGTGATGTGTTTCGTGGAAGTAGCAGGCGTGAGTACAAGGCTCACCCCTTCCTCTTGCACAGCCTCCCACTCTCACGCATGCCACTCCGTCGCCCGTGATTTCCCGGAGTTGCGCGTCTATTGCCGAGGTTCCCCTGGGTCTCTTGCACCTGGGATTTCATTTTGGAGGCGTTGTCATGCGTTTCGTGGAAGTGGCAGGCGTGAGTACAAGGCTCACCGCCTTCTTTAGGACATGTGACTGACAGTTCACAGCCTCTCACTGGCAGCTTACTGGCAGGCGTGCCACTACGGCTCCCGTGATTTGGCAGCAGGTGCGCGCCTACTCTCCAACTCCCCTGGGACTATCTTGTGCACCCGTAAATCCGTTTTGGCCGCGTGGTGATGTGTTTCGTGGAAGTAGCAGGCGTGAGTACAAGCCTCACCCCTTCCTCTTGCACAGCCTCCCACTCTCACGCTTGCCACTCCGTCGCCCGTGATTTCCCGGAGTTGTGCGTCCCTTGCCGAGGTTCCCCTGGGTCTAGTGCACCTGGGATTTTATTTTGGAGGCGTTGTCATGCGTTTCGTAAAAGTGGCAGGCGTGAGTACAAGGCTCACCGCCTTCTTTAGCACATGTGCCTCATAGTGCACAGCCTCTCACTCGGAGGCGTGCCACCACGACTCCCGTGACTTGCAGGAGGTGCGCGCCTACCCCCCAACTCCCCTGGGACTATCTAGTGCACGCGGGAATCCATTTTAACCGCGTGGTGATGTGTTTCGTGGAAGTGGCAGGCGTCAGTACAAGACTGACCGCCTTCTTTAGCACATGTGCCTCACAGTGCACAGCCTCTCACTAGCAGGCGTGCCACTACGGCTCCCGTGATCTGGCAGGAGGTGCGCGCCTACTCTCCAACTCCCCTGGGACTATCTAGTGCACCCGGGAATCCGTTTTGGCCGCGTGGTGATGTGTTTCGTGGAAGTAGCAGGCGTGAGTACAAGACTCACCCCTTCCTCTTGCACAGCCTCCCACTCTCACGCATGCCACTCCGTCGCCCGTGATTTCCCAGAGTTGTGCGTCTATTGCCGAGGCTTCCCTGGGTCTAGTGCACCTGGGATTTCATTTTGGAGGCGTTGTCATGCGTTTCGTGGAAGTGGCAGGCGTGAGTACAAGGCTCACCGCCTGCTTTAGGACAGGTGCCTCACAGTGCACAGCCTCTCACTGGCAGGCGTGCCAGTACGGCTCCCGTGATTTGGCAGGAGGTGCGCGCCCACTCTCCAACTCCCCTGGGACTATCTACTGCACCCGGGAATCCATTTTGGCCGCGTGGTCATGTGTTTTGTGGAAGTAGCAGGCGTGAGTACAAGACTCACCCCTTTCTCTTGCACAGCCTTCAGCTCTCACGCATGCCACTCCGTCGCCCGTGATTTCCCGGAGTTGCGCGTCTATTGCGGAGGTTCCCCTGGGTCTAGTGCACCTGGGATTTCATTTTGGAGGCGTTGTCATGCGTTTCGTGGAAGTGGCAGGCGTGAGTACAAGGCTCACCGCCTTCTTTAGCACATGTGCCTCATAGTGCACAGACTCTCACTCGGAGGCGTGCCACCACGCCTCCCGTTACTTGCAGGAGGTGCGCGCCTATCCTTAAACTCCCCTGGGACTGTCGAGAGCACGCGGGAATCCATTTTAGCCGCGTGGCGATGTGTTTCGTGGAAGTGGCAGGCGTCAGTACAAGACTCACCGCCTTCTTTAGCACATGTGCCTCACAGTGCACAGCCTCTCACTGGCAGGCGTGCCACTACGGCTCCCGTGATCTGGCAGGAGGTGCGCGCCTACTCTCCAACTCCCCTGGGACTATCTAGTGCACCCGGGAATCCGTTTTGGCCGCGTGGTGATGTGTTTCGTGGAAGTAGCAGGCGTGAGTACAAGGCTCACCCCTTCCTCTTGCACAGCCTCCCACTCTCACGCATGCCACTCCGTCGCCCGTGATTTCCCGGAGCTGCGCGTCTATTGCCGAGGTTCCCCTGGGACTATTGCACCTGGGATTTTATTTTGGAGGCGTTGTCATGCGTTTCGTGGAAGTGGCAGGCGTGAGTACAAGGCTCACCGCCTTCTTTAGGACATGTGCCTGACAGTGCACAGCCTCTCACTGGCAGCTCACTGGCAGGCGTGCCACTACGGCTCCCGTGATTTGGCAGGAGGTGCGCGCCTACTCTCCAACTCCCCTGGGACTATCTTGTGCACCCGTAAATCCGTTTTGGCCGCGTGGTGATGTGTTTCGTGGAAGTAGCAGGCGTGAGTACAAGCCTCACCCCTTCCTCTTCCACAGCCTCCCACTCTCACGCATGCCACTCCGTCGCCCGTGATTTCCCAGAGTTGCGCGTCTATTGCCGAGGCTTCCCTGGGTCTAGTGCACCTGGGATTTCATTTTGGAGGCGTTGTCATGCGTTTCGTGGAAGTGGCAGGCGTGAGTACAAGGCTCACCGCCTTCTTTAGGAAAGGTGCCTCACAGTGCACAGCCTCTCACTGGCAGGCGTGCCAGTACGGCTCCCGTGATTTGGCAGGAGGTGCGCGCCCACTCTCCAACTCCCCTGGGACTATCTACTGCACCCGGGAATCCATTTTGGCCGCGTGGTCATGTGTTTCGTGGAAGTAGCAGGCGTGAGTACAAGACTCACCCCTTTCTCTTGCACAGCCTCCAACTCTCACGCATGCCACTCCGTCGCCCGTGATTTCCCGGAGTTGCGCGTCTATTGCGGAGGTTCCCCTGGGTCTAGTGCACCTGGGATTTCATTTTGGAGGCGTTGTCATGCGTTTCGTGGAAGTGGCAGGCGTGAGTACAAGGCTCACCGCCTTCTTTAGCACATGTGCCTCATAGTGCACAGACTCTCACTCGGAGGCGTGCCACCACGCCTCCCGTTACTTGCAGGAGGTGCGCGCCTATCCTTAAACTCCCCTGGGACTGTCGAGAGCACGCGGGAATCCATTTTAGCCGCGTGGCGATGTGTTTCGTGGAAGTGGCAGGCGTCAGTACAAGACTCACCGCCTTCTTTAGCACATGTGCCTCACAGTGCACAGCCTCTCACTGGCAGGCGTGCCACTACGGCTCCCGTGATCTGGCAGGAGGTGCGCGCCTACTCTCCAACTCCCCTGGGACTATCTAGTGCACCCGGGAATCCGTTTTGGCCGCGTGGTGATGTGTTTCCTGGAAGTAGCAGGCGTGAGTACAAGGCTCACCCCTTCCTCTTGCACAGCCTCCCACTCTCACGCATGCCACTCCGTCGCCCGTGATTTCCCGGAGCTGCGCGTCTATTGCCGAGGTTCCCCTGGGTCTATTGCACCTGGGATTTCATTTTGGAGGCGTTGTCATGCGTTTCGTGGAAGTGGCAGGCGTGAGTACAAGGCTCACCGCCTTCTTTAGGACATGTGCCTGACAGTGCACAGCCTCTCACTGGCAGCTCACTGGCAGGCGTGCCACTACGGCTCCCGTGATTTGGCAGGAGGTGCGCGCCTACTTTCCAACTCCCCTGGGACTATCTTGTGCACCCGGAAATCCCTTTTGGCCGCGTGGTGATGTGTTTCGTGGAAGTAGCAGGCGTGAGTACAAGCCTCACCCCTTCCTCTTCCACAGCCTCCCACTCTCACGCATGCCACTCCGTCGCCCGTGATTTCTCGGAGTTGTGCGTCCCTTGCCGAGGTTCCGCTGGGTCTAGTGCACCTGGGATTTTATTTTGGAGGCGTTGTCATGCGTTTCGTAAAAGTGGCAGGCGTGAGTACAAGGCTCACCGCCTTCTTTAGCACATGTGCCTCATAGTGCACAGCCTCTCACTCGGAGGCGTGCCACCACGACTCCCGTGACTTGCAGGAGGTGCGCGCCTACCCCCCAACTCCCCTGGGACTATCTAGTGCACGCGGGAATTCATTTTAACCGCGTGGTGATGTGTTTCGTGGAAGTGGCGGGCGTGAGTACAAGACTCACCGCCTTCTTTAGCACATGTGCCTCACAGTGCACAGCCTCTTACTGGCAGGCGTGCCACTACTGCTCCCGTGATTTGGCAGGAGGTGCGCGCCTACTCTTCAACTCCCTTGGGACTATCTAGTGCACCCGGGAATCCGTTTTGGCCGCGTGGTCATGTGTTTCGTGGAAGTAGCAGGCGTGAGTACAAGACTCACCCCTTCCTCTTGCAGAGCCTCCCACTCTCACGCATGCCACTCCGTCGCCCGTGATTTCCCAGAGTTGCGCGTCTATTGCCGAGGCTCCCCTGGGTCTAGTGCACCTGGGATTTCATTTTGGAGGCGTTGTCATGCGTTTCGTGGAAGTGGCAGGCGTGAGTACAAGGCTCACCGCCTTCTTTAGCACATGTGCCTCATAGTGCACAGACTCTCACTCGGAGGCGTGCCACCACGCCTCCCGTGACTTGCAGGAGGTGCGCGCCTATCCCCCAACTCCCCTAAGACTGTCTAGAGCACGCGGGAATCCATTTTAGCCGCGTGGCGATGTGTTTCGTGGAAGTGGCAGGCGTCAGTACAAGACTGACCGCCTTCTTTAGCACATGTGCCTCACAGTGCACAGCCTCTCACTAGCAGGCAAGCCACTACGGCTCCCGTGATCTGGCAGGAGGTGCGCGCCTACTCTCCCGTTCCTCTGGGACTATCTAGTGCACCCGGGAATCCGTTTTGGCCGCGTGGTGATGTGTTTCGTGGAAGTAGCAGGCGTGAGTACAAGGCTCACCCCTTCCTCTTGCACAGCCTCCCACTCTCACGCATGCCACTCCGTCGCCCGTGATTTCCCGGAGTTGCGCGTCTATTGCCGAGGTTCCCCTGGGTCTCTTGCACCTGGGATTTCATTTTGGAGGCGTTGTCATGCGTTTCGTGGAAGTGGCAGGCGTGAGTACAAGGCTCACCGCCTTCTTTAGGACATGTGACTGACAGTTCACAGCCTCTCACTGGCAGCTTACTGGCAGGCGTGCCACTACGGCTCCCGTGATTTGGCAGGAGGTGCGCGCCTACTCTCCAACTCCCCTGGGACTATCTTGTGCACCCGTAAATCCGTTTTGGCCGCGTGGTGATGTGTTTCGTGGAAGTAGCAGGCGTGAGTACAAGCCTCACCCCTTCCTCTTGCACAGCCTCCCACTCTCACGCTTGCCACTCCGTCGCCCGTGATTTCCCGGAGTTGTGCGTCCCTTGCCGAGGTTCCCCTGGGTCTAGTGCACCTGGGATTTTATTTTGGAGGCGTTGTCATGCGTTTCGTAAAAGTGGCAGGCGTGAGTACAAGGCTCACCGCCTTCTTTAGCACATGTGCCTCATAGTGCACAGCCTCTCACTCGGAGGCGTGCCACCACGACTCCCGTGACTTGCAGGAGGTGCGCGCCTACCCCCCAACTCCCCTGGGACTATCTAGTGCACGCGGGAATCCATTTTAACCGCGTGGTGATGTGTTTCGTGGAAGTGGCAGGCGTCAGTACAAGACTGACCGCCTTCTTTAGCACATGTGCCTCACAGTGCACAGCCTCTCACTAGCAGGCGTGCCACTACGGCTCCCGTGATCTGGCAGGAGGTGCGCGCCTACTCTCCAACTCCCCTGGGACTATCTAGTGCACCCGGGAATCCGTTTTGGCCGCGTGGTGATGTGTTTCGTGGAAGTAGCAGGCGTGAGTACAAGACTCACCCCTTCCTCTTGCACAGCCTCCCACTCTCACGCATGCCACTCCGTCGCCCGTGATTTCCCAGAGTTGCGCGTCTATTGCCGAGGCTCCCCTGGGTCTAGTGCACCTGGGATTTCAATTTGGAGGCGTTGTCATGCGTTTCGTGGAAGTGGCAGGCGTGAGTACAAGGCTCACCGCCTTCATTAGGACAGGTGCCTCACAGTGCACAGCCTCTCACTGGCAGGCGTGCCAGTACGGCTCCCGTGATTTGGCAGGAGGTGCGCGCCCACTCTCCAACTCCCCTGGGACTATCTACTGCACCCGGGAATCCATTTTGGCCGCGTGGTCATGTGTTTCGTGGAAGTAGCAGGCGTGAGTACAAGACTCACCCCTTTCTCTTGCACAGCCTCCAACTCTCACGCATGCCACTCCGTCGCCCGTGATTTCCCGGAGTTGCGCGTCTATTGCGGAGGTTCCCCTGGGTCTAGTGCACCTGGGATTTCATTTTGGAGGCGTTGTCATGCGTTTCGTGGAAGTGGCAGGCGTGAGTACAAGGCTCACCGCCTTCTTTAGCACATGTGCCTCATAGTGCACAGACTCTCACTCGGAGGCGTGCCACCACGCCTCCCGTTACTTGCAGGAGGTGCGCGCCTATCCTTAAACTCCCCTGGGACTGTCGAGAGCACGCGGGAATCCATTTTAGCCGCGTGGCGATGTGTTTCGTGGAAGTGGTAGGCGTCAGTACAAGACTCACCGCCTTCTTTAGCACATGTGCCTCACAGTGCACAGCCTCTCACTGGCAGGCGTGCCACTACGGCTCCCGTGATCTGGCAGGAGGTGCGCGCCTACTCTCCAACTCCCCTGGGACTATCTAGTGCACCCGGGAATCCGTTTTGGCCGCGTGGTGATGTGTTTCGTGGAAGTAGCAGGCGTGAGTACAAGGCTCACCCCTTCCTCTTGCACAGCCTCCAACTCTCACGCATGCCACTCCGTCGCCCGTGATTTCCCGGAGCTGCGCGTCTATTGCCGAGGTTCCCCTGGGTCTATTGCACCTGGGATTTCATTTTGGAGGCGTTGTCATGCGTTTCGTGGAAGTGGCAGGCGTGAGTACAAGCCTCACCGCCTTCTTTAGGACATGTGCCTGACAGTGCACAGCCTCTCACTGGCAGCTCACTGGCAGGCGTGCCACTACGGCTCCCGTGATTTGGCAGGAGGTGCGCGCCTACTCTCCAACTCCCCTGGGACTATCTTGTGCACCCGGAAATCCCTTTTGGCCGCGTGGTGATGTGTTTCGTGGAAGTAGCAGGCGTGAGTACAAGCCTCACCCCTTCCTCTTCCACAGCCTCCCACTCTCACGCATGCCACTCCGTCGCCCGTGATTTCCCGGAGTTGTGCGTCCCTTGCCGAGGTTCCGCTGGGTCTAGTGCACCTGGGATTTTATTTTGGAGGCGTTGTCATGCGTTTCGTAAAAGTGGCAGGCGTGAGTACAAGGCTCACCGCCTTCTTTAGCACATGTGCCTCATAGTGCACAGCCTCTCACTCGGAGGCGTGCCACCACGACTCCCGTGACTTGCAGGAGGTGCGCGCCTACCCCCCAACTCCCCTGGGACTATCTAGTGCACGCGGGAATTCATTTTAACCGCGTGGTGATGTGTTTCGTGGAAGTGGCGGGCGTGAGTACAAGACTCACCGCCTTCTTTAGCACATGTGCCTCACAGTGCACAGCCTCTTACTGGCAGGCGTGCCACTACTGCTCCCGTGATTTGGCAGGAGGTGCGCGCCTACTCTTCAACTCCCTTGGGACTATCTAGTGCACCCGGGAATCCGTTTTGGCCGCGTGGTCATGTGTTTTGTAGAAGTAGCAGGCGTGAGTACAAGACTCACCCCTTCCTCTTGCAGAGCCTCCCACTCTCACGCATGCCACTCCGTCGCCCGTGATTTCCCAGAGTTGCGCGTCTATTGCCGAGGCTCCCCTGGGTCTAGTGCACCTGGGATTTCATTTTGGAGGCGTTGTCATGCGTTTCGTGGAAGTGGCAGGCGTGAGTACAAGGCTCACCGCCTTCTTTAGCACATGTGCCTCATAGTGCACAGACTCTCACTCGGAGGCGTGCCACCACGCCTCCCGTGACTTGCAGGAGGTGCGCGCCTATCCCCCAACTCCCCTGGGACTGTCTAGAGCACGCGGGAATCCATTTTAGCCGCGTGGCGATGTGTTTCGTGGAAGTGGCAGGCGTCAGTACAAGACTGACCGCCTTCTTTAGCACATGTGCCTCACAGTGCACAGCCTCTCACTAGCAGGCAAGCCACTACGGCTCCCGTGATCTGGCAGGAGGTGCGCGCCTACTCTCCCGTTCCTCTGGGACTATCTAGTGCACCCGGGAATCCGTTTTGGCCGCGTGGTGATGTGTTTCGTGGAAGTAGCAGGCGTGAGTACAAGGCTCACCCCTTCCTCTTGCACAGCCTCCCACTCTCACGCATGCCACTCCGTCGCCCGTGATTTCCCGGAGTTGCGCGTCTATTGCCGAGGTTCCCCTGGGTCTCTTGCACCTGGGATTTCATTTTGGAGGCGTTGTCATGCGTTTCGTGGAAGTGGCAGGCGTGAGTACAAGGCTCACCGCCTTCTTTAGGACATGTGACTGACAGTTCACAGCCTCTCACTGGCAGCTTACTGGCAGGCGTGCCACTACGGCTCCCGTGATTTGGCAGGAGGTGCGCGCCTACTCTCCAACTCCCCTGGGACTATCTTGTGCACCCGTAAATCCGTTTTGGCCGCGTGGTGATGTGTTTCGTGGAAGTAGCAGGCGTGAGTACAAGCCTCACCCCTTCCTCTTGCACAGCCTCCCACTCTCACGCTTGCCACTCCGTCGCCCGTGATTTCCCGGAGTTGTGCGTCCCTTGCCGAGGTTCCCCTGGGTCTAGTGCACCTGGGATTTTATTTTGGAGGCGTTGTCATGCGTTTCGTAAAAGTGGCAGGCGTGAGTACAAGGCTCACCGCCTTCTTTAGCACATGTGCCTCATAGTGCACAGCCTCTCACTCGGAGGCGTGCCACCACGACTCCCGTGACTTGCAGGAGGTGCGCGCCTACCCCCCAACTCCCCTGGGACTATCTAGTGCACGCGGGAATCCATTTTAACCGCGTGGTGATGTGTTTCGTGGAAGTGGCAGGCGTCAGTACAAGACTGACCGCCTTTTTTAGCACATGTGCCTCACAGTGCACAGCCTCTTACTAGCAGGCGTGCCACTACGGCTCCCGTGATCTGGCAGGAGGTGCGCGCCTACTCTCCAACTCCCCTGGGACTATCTAGTGCACCCGGGAATCCGTTTTGGCCGCGTGGTGATGTGTTTCGTGGAAGTAGCAGGCGTGAGTACAAGACTCACCCCTTCCTCTTGCACAGCCTCCCACTCTCACGCATGCCACTCCGTCGCCCGTGATTTCCCAGAGTTGCGCGTCTATTGCCGAGGCTACCCTGGGTCTAGTGCACCTGGGATTTCATTTTGGAGGCGTTGTCATGCGTTTCGTGGAAGTGGCAGGCGTGAGTACAAGGCTCACCGCCTTCTTTAGGACAGGTGCCTCACAGTGCACAGCCTCTCACTGGCAGGCGTGCCAGTACGGCTCCCGTGATTTGGCAGGAGGTGCGCGCCCACTCTCCAACTCCCCTGGGACTATCTACTGCACCCGGGAATCCATTTTGGCCGCGTGGTCATGTGTTTCGTGGAAGTAGCAGGCGTGAGTACAAGACTCACCCCTTTCTCTTGCACAGCCTCCAACTCTCACGCATGCCACTCCGTCGCCCGTGATTTCCCGGAGTTGCGCGTCTATTCCGGAGGTTCCCCTGGGTCTAGTGCACCTGGGATTTCATTTTGGAGGCGTTGTCATGCGTTTCGTGGAAGTGGCAGGCGTGAGTACAAGGCTCACCGCCTTCTTTAGCACATGTGCCTCATAGTGCACAGACTCTCACTCGGAGGCGTGCCACCACGCCTCCCGTTACTTGCAGGAGGTGCGCGCCTATCCTTAAACTCCCCTGGGACTGTCGAGAGCACGCGGGAATCCATTTTAGCCGCGTGGCGATGTGTTTCGTGGAAGTGGCAGGCGTCAGTACAAGACTCACCGCCTTCTTTAGCACATGTGCCTCACAGTGCACAGCCTCTCACTGGCAGGCGTGCCACTACGGCTCCCGTGATCTGGCAGGAGGTGCGCGCCTACTCTCCAACTCCCCTGGGACTATCTAGTGCACCCGGGAATCCGTTTTGGCCGCGTGGTGATGTGTTTCCTGGAAGTAGCAGGCGTGAGTACAAGGCTCACCCCTTCCTCTTGCACAGCCTCCCACTCTCACGCATGCCACTCCGTCGCCCGTGATTTCCCGGAGCTGCGCGTCTATTGCCGAGGTTCCCCTGGGTCTATTGCACCTGGGATTTCATTTTGGAGGCGTTGTCATGCGTTTCGTGGAAGTGGCAGGCGTGAGTACAAGGCTCACCGCCTTCTTTAGGACATGTGCCTGACAGTGCACAGCCTCTCACTGGCAGCTCACTGGCAGGCGTGCCACTACGGCTCCCGTGATTTGGCAGGAGGTGCGCGCCTACTCTCCAACTCCCCTGGGACTATCTTGTGCACCCGGAAATCCCTTTTGGCCGCGTGGTGATGTGTTTCGTGGAAGTAGCAGGCGTGAGTACAAGCCTCACCCCTTCCTCTTCCACAGCCTCCCACTCTCACGCATGCCACTCCGTCGCCCGTGATTTCCCGGAGTTGTGCGTCCCTTGCCGAGGTTCCGCTGGGTCTAGTGCACCTGGGATTTTATTTTGGAGGCGTTGTCATGCGTTTCGTAAAAGTGGCAGGCGTGAGTACAAGGCTCACCGCCTTCTTTAGCACATGTGCCTCATAGTGCACAGCCTCTCACTCGGAGGCGTGCCACCACGACTCCCGTGACTTGCAGGAGGTGCGCGCCTACCCCCCAACTTCCCTGGGACTATCTAGTGCACGCGGGATTTCATTTTAACCGCGTGGTGATGTGTTTCGTGGAAGTGGCGGGCGTGAGTACAAGACTCACCGCCTTCTTTAGCACATGTGCCTCACAGTGCACAGCCTCTTACTGGCAGGCGTGCCACTTCTGCTCCCGTGATTTGGCAGGAGGTGCGCGCCTACTCTTCAACTCCCTTGGGACTATCTAGTGCACCCGGGAATCCGTTTTGGCCGCGTGGTCATGTGTTTCGTGGAAGTAGCAGGCGTGAGTACAAGACTCACCCCTTCCTCTTGCAGAGCCTCCCACTCTCACGCATGCCACTCCGTCGCCCGTGATTTCCCAGAGCTGCACGTCTATTGCCGAGGCTCCCCTGGGTCTAGTGCACCTGGGATTTCATTTTGGAGGCGTTGTCATGCGTTTCGTGGAAGTGGCAGGCGTGAGTACAAGGCTCACCGCCTTCCTTAGCACATGTGCCTCATAGTGCACAGACTCTCACTCGGAGGCGTGCCACCACGCCTCCCGTGACTTGCAGGAGGTGCGCGCGTATCCCCCAACTCCCCTGGGACTGTCTAGAGCACGCGGGAATCCATTTTAGCCGCGTGGCGATGTGTTTCGTGGAAGTGGCAGGCGTCAGTACAAGACTGACCGCCTTCTTTAGCACATGTGCCTCACAGTGCACAGCCTCTCACTAGCAGGCAAGCCACTACGGCTCCCGTGATCTGGCAGGAGGTGCGCGCCTACTCTCCCGTTCCTCTGGGACTATCTAGTGCACCCGGGAATCCGTTTTGGCCGCGTGGTGATGTGTTTCGTGGAAGTAGCAGGCGTGAGTACAAGGCTCACCCCTTCCTCTTGCACAGCCTCCCACTCTCACGCATGCCACTCCGTCGCCCGTGATTTCCCGGAGTTGCGCGTCTATTGCCGAGGTTCCCCTGGGTCTCTTGCACCTGGGATTTCATTTTGGAGGCGTTGTCATGCGTTTCGTGGAAGTGGCAGGCGTGAGTACAAGGCTCACCGCCTTCTTTAGGACATGTGACTGACAGTTCACAGCCTCTCACTGGCAGCTTACTGGCAGGCGTGCCACTACGGCTCCCGTGATTTGGCAGGAGGTGCGCGCCTACTCTCCAACTCCCCTGGGACTATCTTGTGCACCCGTAAATCCGTTTTGGCCGCGTGGTGATGTGTTTCGTGGAAGTAGCAGGCGTGAGTACAAGCCTCACCCCTTCCTCTTGCACAGCCTCCCACTCTCACGCTTGCCACTCCGTCGCCCGTGATTTCCCGGAGTTGTGCGTCCCTTGCCGAGGTTCCCCTGGGTCTAGTGCACCTGGGATTTTATTTTGGAGGCGTTGTCATGCGTTTCGTAAAAGTGGCAGGCGTGAGTACAAGGCTCACCGCCTTCTTTAGCACATGTGCCTCATAGTGCACAGCCTCTCACTCGGAGGCGTGCCACCACGACTCCCGTGACTTGCAGGAGGTGCGCGCCTACCCCCCAACTCCCCTGGGACTATCTAGTGCACGCGGGAATCCATTTTAACCGCGTGGTGATGTGTTTCGTGGAAGTGGCAGGCGTCAGTACAAGACTGACCGCCTTCTTTAGCACATGTGCCTCACAGTGCACAGCCTCTCACTAGCAGGCGTGCCACTACGGCTCCCGTGATCTGGCAGGAGGTGCGCGCCTACTCTCCAACTCCCCTGGGACTATCTAGTGCACCCGGGAATCCGTTTTGGCCGCGTGGTGATGTGTTTCGTGGAAGTAGCAGGCGTGAGTACAAGACTCACCCCTTCCTCTTGCACAGCCTCCCACTCTCACGCATGCCACTCCGTCGCCCGTGATTTCCCAGAGTTGCCCGTCTATTGCCAAGGCTACCCTGGGTCTAGTGCACCTGGGATTTCATTTTGGAGGCGTTGTCATGCGTTTCGTGGAAGTGGCAGGCGTGAGTACAAGGCTCACCGCCTTCTTTAGGACAGGTGCCTCACAGTGCACAGCCTCTCACTGGCAGGCGTGCCAGTACGGCTCCCGTGATTTGGCAGGAGGTGCGCGCCCACTCTCCAACTCCCGTGGGACTATCTACTGCACCCGGGAATCCATTTTGGCCGCGTGGTCATGTGTTTCGTGGAAGTAGCAGGCGTGAGTACAAGACTCACCCCTTTCTCTTGCACAGCCTCCAACTCTCACGCATGCCACTCCGTCGCCCGTGATTTCCCGGAGTTGCGCGTCTATTGCGGAGGTTCCCCTGGGTCTAGTGCACCTGGGATTTCACTTTGGAGGCGTTGTCATGCGTTTCGTGGAAGTGGCAGGCGTGAGTACAAGGCTCACCGCCTTCTTTAGCACATGTGCCTCATAGTGCACAGACTCTCACTCGGAGGCGTGCCACCACGCCTCCCGTTACTTGCAGGAGGTGCGCGCCTATCCTTAAACTCTCCTGGGACTGTCGAGAGCACGCGGGAATCCATTTTAGCCACGTGGCGATGTGTTTCGTGGAAGTGGCAGGCGTCAGTACAAGACTCACCGCCTTCTTTAGCACATGTGCCTCACAGTGCACAGCCTCTCACTGGCAGGCGTGCCACTACGGCTCCCGTGATCTGGCAGGAGGTGCGCGCCTACTCTCCAACTCCCCTGGGACTATCTAGTGCACCCGGGAATCCGTTTTGGCCGCGTGGTGATGTGTTTCGTGGAAGTAGCAGGCGTGAGTACAAGGCTCACCCCTTCCTCTTGCACAGCCTCCCACTCTCACGCATGCCACTCCGTCGCCCGTGATTTCCCGGAGCTGCGCGTCTATTGCCGAGGTTCCCCTGGGTCTATTGCACCTGGGATTTCATTTTGGAGGCGTTGTCATGCGTTTCGTGGAAGTGGCAGGCGTGAGTACAAGGCTCACCGCCTTCTTTAGGACATGTGCCTGACAGTGCACAGCCTCTCACTGGCAGCTCACTGGCAGGCGTGCCACTACGGCTCCCGTGATTTGGCAGGAGGTGCGCGCCTACTCTCCAACTCCCCTGGGACTATCTTGTGCACCCGGAAATCCCTTTTGGCCGCGTGGTGATGTGTTTCGTGGAAGTAGCAGGCGTGAGTACAAGCCTCACCCCTTCCTCTTCCACAGCCTCCCACTCTCACGCATGCCACTCCGTCGCCCGTGATTTCCCGGAGTTGTGCGTCCCTTGCCGAGGTTCCGCTGGGTCTAGTGCACCTGGGATTTTATTTTGGAGGCGTTGTCATGCGTTTCGTAAAAGTGGCAGGCGTGAGTACAAGGCTCACCGCCTCCTTTAGCACATGTGCCTCATAGTGCACAGCCTCTCACTCGGAGGCGTGCCACCACGACTCCCGTGACTTGCAGGAGGTGCGCGCCTACCCCCCAACTCCCCTGGGACTATCTAGTGCACGCGGGAATTCATTTTAACCGCGTGGTGATGTGTTTCGTGGAAGTGGCGGGCGTGAGTACAAGACTCACCGCCTTCTTTAGCACATGTGCCTCACAGTGCACAGCCTCTTACTGGCAGGCGTGCCACTACTGCTCCCGTGATTTGGCAGGAGGTGCGCGCCTACTCTTCAACTCCCTTGGGACTATCTAGTGCACCCGGGAATCCGTTTTGGCCGCGTGGTCATGTGTTTCGTGGAAGTAGCAGGCGTGAGTACAAGACTCACCCCTTCCTCTTGCAGAGCCTCCCACTCTCACGCATGCCACTCCGTCGCCCGTGATTTCCCAGAGTTGCGCGTCTATTGCCGAGGCTCCCCTGGGTCTAGTGCACCTGGGATTTCATTTTGGAGGCGTTGTCATGCGTTTCGTGGAAGTGGCAGGCGTGAGTACAAGGCTCACCGCCTTCTTTAGCACATGTGCCTCATAGTGCACAGACTCTCACTCGGAGGCGTGCCACCACGCCTCCCGTGACTTGCAGGAGGTGCGCGCCTATCCCCCAACTCCCCTGGGACTGTCTAGAGCACGCGGGAATCCATTTTAGCCGCGTGGCGATGTGTTTCGTGGAAGTGGCAGGCGTCAGTACAAGACTGACCGCCTTCTTTAGCACATGTGCCTCACAGTGCACAGCCTCTCACTAGCAGGCAAGCCACTACGGCTCCCGTGATCTGGCAGGAGGTGCGCGCCTACTCTCCCGTTCCTCTGGGACTATCTAGTGCACCCGGGAATCCGTTTTGGCCGCGTGGTGATGTGTTTCGTGGAAGTAGCAGGCGTGAGTACAAGGCTCACCCCTTCCTCTTGCACAGCCTCCCACTCTCACGCATGCCACTCCGTCGCCCGTGATTTCCCGGAGTTGCGCGTCTATTGCCGAGGTTCCCCTGGGTCTCTTGCACCTGGGATTTCATTTTGGAGGCGTTGTCATGCGTTTCGTGGAAGTGGCAGGCGTGAGTACAAGGCTCACCGCCTTCTTTAGGACATGTGACTGACAGTTCACAGCCTCTCACTGGCAGCTTACTGGCAGGCGTGCCACTACGGCTCCCGTGATTTGGCAGGAGGTGCGCGCCTACTCTCCAACTCCCCTGGGACTATCTTGTTCACCCGTAAATCCGTTTTGGCCGCGTGGTGATGTGTTTCGTGGAAGTAGCAGGCGTGAGTACAAGCCTCACCCCTTCCTCTTGCACAGCCTCCCACTCTCACGCTTGCCACTCCGTCGCCCGTGATTTCCCGGAGTTGTGCGTCCCTTGCCGAGGTTCCCCTGGGTCTAGTGCACCTGGGATTTTATTTTGGAGGCGTTGTCATGCGTTTCGTAAAAGTGGCAGGCGTGAGTACAAGGCTCACCGCCTTCTTTAGCACATGTGCCTCATAGTGCACAGCCTCTCACTCGGAGGCGTGCCACCACGACTCCCGTGACTTGCAGGAGGTGCGCGCCTACCCCCCAACTCCCCTGGAACTATCTAGTGCACGCGGGAATCCATTTTAACCGCGTGGTGATGTGTTTCGTGGAAGTGGCAGGCGTCAGTACAAGACTGACCGCCTTCTTTAGCACATGTGCCTCACAGTGCACAGCCTCTCACTAGCAGGCGTGCCACTACGGCTCCCGTGATCTGGCAGGAGGTGCGCGCCTACTCTCCAACTCCCCTGGGACTATCTAGTGCACCCGGGAATCCGTTTTGGCCGCGTGGTGATGTGTTTCGTGGAAGTAGCAGGCGTGAGTACAAGACTCACCCCTTCCTCTTGCACAGCCTCCCACTCTCACGCATGCCACTCCGTCGCCCGTGATTTCCCAGAGTTGCGCGTCTATTGCCGAGGCTACCCTGGGTCTAGTGCACCTGGGATTTCATTTTGGAGGCGTTGTCATGCGTTTCGTGGAAGTGGCAGGCGTGAGTACAAGGCTCACCGCCTTCTTTAGGACAGGTGCCTCACAGTGCACAGCCTCTCACTGGCAGGCGTGCCAGTACGGCTCCCGTGATTTGGTAGGAGGAGCGCGCCCACTCTCCAACTCCCCTGGGACTATCTACTGCACCCGGGAATCCATTTTGGGCGCGTGGTCATGTGTTTCGTGGAAGTAGCAGGCGTGAGTACAAGACTCACCCCTTTCTCTTGCACAGCCTCCAACTCTCACGCATGCCACTCCGTCGCCCGTGATTTCCCGGAGTTGCGCGTCTATTGCGGAGGTTCCCCTGGGTCTAGTGTACCTGGGATTTCATTTTGGAGGCGTTGTCATGCGTTTCGTGGAAGTGGCAGGCGTGAGTACAAGGCTCACCGCCTTCTTTAGCACATGTGCCTCATAGTGCACAGACTCTCACTCGGAGGCGTGCCACCACGCCTCCCGTTACTTGCAGGAGGTGCGCGCCTATCCTTAAACTCCCCTGGGACTGTCGAGAGCACGCGGGAATCCATTTTAGCCGCGTGGCGATGTGTTTCGTGGAAGTGGCAGGCGTCAGTACAAGACTCACCGCCTTCTTTAGCACATGTGCCTCACAGTGCACAGCCTCTCACTAGCAGGCGTGCCACTACGGCTCCCGTGATCTGGCAGGAGGTGCGCGCCTACTCTCCAACTCCCCTGGGACTATCTAGTGCACCCGGGAATCCGTTTTGGCCGCGTGGTGATGTGTTTCGTGGAAGTAGCAGGCGTGAGTACAAGGCTCACCCCTTCCTCTTGGACAGCCTCCCACTCTCACGCATGCCACTCCGTCGCCCGTGATTTCCCGGAGCTGCGCGTCTATTGCCGAGGTTCCCCTGGGTCTATTGCACCTGGGATTTCATTTTGGAGGCGTTGTCATGCGTTTCGTGGAAGTGGCAGGCGTGAGTACAAGGCTCACCGCCTTCTTTAGGACATGTGCCTGACAGTGCACAGCCTCTCACTGGCAGCTCACTGGCAGGCGTGCCACTACGGCTCCCGTGATTTGGCAGGAGGTGCGCGCCTACTCTCCAACTCCCCTGGGACTATCTTGTGCACCCGGAAATCCCTTTTGGCCGCGTGGTGATGTGTTTCGTGGAAGTAGCAGGCGTGAGTACAAGCCTCACCCCTTCCTCTTCCACAGCCTCCCACTCTCACGCATGCCACTCCGTCGCCCGTGATTTCCCGGAGTTGTGCGTCCCTTGCCGAGGTTCCGCTGGGTCTAGTGCACCTGGGATTTTATTTTGGAGGCGTTGTCATGCGTTTCGTAAAAGTGGCAGGCGTGAGTACAAGGCTCACCGCCTTCTTTAGCACATGTGCCTCATAGTGCACAGCCTCTCACTCGGAGGCGTGCCACCACGACTCCCGTGACTTGCAGGAGGTGCGCGCCTACCCCCCAACTCCCCTGGGACTATCTAGTGCACGCGGGAATTCATTTTAACCGCGTGGTGATGTGTTTCGTGGAAGTGGCGGGCGTGAGTACAAGACTCACCGCCTTCTTTAGCACATGTGCCTCACAGTGCACAGCCTCTTACTGGCAGGCGTGCCACTACTGCTCCCGTGATTTGGCAGGAGGTGCGCGCCTACTCTTCAACTCCCTTGGGACTATCTAGTGCACCCGGGAATCCGTTTTGGCCGCGTGGTCATGTGTTTCGTGGAAGTAGCAGGCGTGAGTACAAGACTCACCCCTTCCTCTTGCAGAGCCTCCCACTCTCACGCATGCCACTCCGTCGCCCGTGATTTCCCAGAGTTGCGCGTCTATTGCCGAGGCTCCCCTGGGTCTAGTGCACCTGGGATTTCATTTTGGAGGCGTTGTCATGCGTTTCGTGGAAGTGGCAGGCGTGAGTACAAGGCTCACCGCCTTCTTTAGCACATGTGCCTCATAGTGCACAGACTCTCACTCGGAGGCGTGCCACCACGCCTCCCGTGACTTGCAGGAGGTGCGCGCCTATCCCCCAACTCCCCTGGGACTGTCTAGAGCACGCGGGAATCCATTTTAGCCGCGTGGCGATGTGTTTCGTGGAAGTGGCAGGCGTCAGTACAAGACTGACCGCCTTCTTTAGCACATGTGCCTCACAGTGCACAGCCTCTCACTAGCAGGCAAGCCACTACGGCTCCCGTGATCTGGCAGGAGGTGCGCGCCTACTCTCCCGTTCCTCTGGGACTATCTAGTGCACCCGGGAATCCGTTTTGGCCGCGTGGTGATGTGTTTCGTGGAAGTAGCAGGCGTGAGTACAAGGCTCACCCCTTCCTCTTGCACAGCCTCCCACTCTCACGCATGCCACTCCGTCGCCCGTGATTTCCCGGAGTTGCGCGTCTATTGCCGAGGTTCCCCTGGGTCTATTGCACCTGGGATTTCATTTTGGAGGCGTTGTCATGCGTTTCGTGGAAGTGGCAGGCGTGATTACAAGGCTCACCGCCTTCTTTAGGACATGTGCCTGACAGTGCACAGCCTCTCACTGGCAGCTCACTGGCAGGCGTGCCACTACGGCTCCCGTGATTTGGCAGGAGGTGCGCGCCTACTCTCCAACTCCCCTGGGACTATCTTGTGCACCCGGAAATCCCTTTTGGCCGCGTGGTGATGTGTTTCGTGGAAGTAGCAGGCGTGAGTACAAGCCTCACCCCTTCCTCTTCCACAGCCTCCCACTCTCACGCATGCCACTCCGTCGCCCGTGATTTCCCGGAGTTGTGCGTCCCTTGCCGAGGTTCCGCTGGGTCTAGTGCACCTGGGATTTTATTTTGGAGGCGTTGTCATGCGTTTCGTAAAAGTGGCAGGCGTGAGTACAAGGCTCACCGCCTTCTTTAGCACATGTGCCTCATAGTGCACAGCCTCTCACTCGGAGGCGTGCCACCACGACTCCCGTGACTTGCAGGAGGTGCGCGCCTACCCCCCAACTCCCCTGGGACTATCTATACCACGCGGGAATCCATTTTAACCGCGTGGTGATGTGTTTCGTGGAAGTGGCAGGCGTCAGTACAAGACTGACCGCCTTCTTTAGCACATGTGCCTCACAGTGCACAGCCTCTCACTAGCAGGCGTGCCACTACGGCTCCCGTGATCTGGCAGGAGGTGCGCGCCTACTCTCCAACTCCCCTGGGACTATCTAGTGCACCCGGGAATCCGTTTTGGCCGCGTGGTGATGTGTTTCGTGGAAGTAGCAGGCGTGAGTACAAGACTCACCCCTTCCTCTTGCACAGCCTCCCACTCTCACGCATGCCACTCCGTCGCCCGTGATTTCCCAGAGTTGCGCGTCTATTGCCGAGGCTACCCTGGGTCTAGTACAACTGGGATTTCATTTTGGAGGCGTTGTCATGCGTTTCGTGGAAGTGGCAGGCGTGAGTACAAGGCTCACCGCCTTCTTTAGGACAGGTGCCTTACAGTGCACAGCCTCTCACTGGCAGGCGTGCCAGTACGGCTCCCGTGATTTGGCAGGAGGTGCGCGCCCACTCTCCAACTCCCCTGGGACTATCTACTGCACCCGGGAATCCATTTTGGCCGCGTGGTCATGTGTTTCGTGGAAGTAGCAGGCGTGAGTACAGGACTCACCCCTTTCTCTTGCACAGCCTCCAACTCTCACGCATGCCACTCCGTCGCCCGTGATTTCCCGGAGTTGCGCGTCTATTGCGGAGGTTCCCCTGGGTCTAGTGCACCTGGGATTTCATTTTGGAGGCGTTGTCATGCGTTTCGTGGAAGTGGCAGGCGTGAGTACAAGGCTCACCGCCTTCTTTAGCACATGTGCCTCATAGTGCACAGACTCTCACTCGGAGGCGTGCCACCACGCCTCCCGTTACTTGCAGGAGGTGCGCGCCTATCCTTAAACTCCCCTGGGACTGTCGAGAGCACGCGGGAATCCATTTTAGCCGCGTGGCGATGTGTTTCGTGGAAGTGGCAGGCGTCAGTACAAGACTCACCGCCTTCTTTAGCACATGTGCCTCACAGTGCACAGCCTCTCACTGGCAGGCGTGCCACTACGGCTCCCGTGATCTGGCAGGAGGTGCGCGCCTACTCTCCAACTCCCCTGGGACTATCTAGTGCACCCGGGAATCCGTTTTGGCCGCGTGGTGATGTGTTTCGTGGAAGTAGCAGGCGTGAGTACAAGGCTCACCCCTTCCTCTTGCACAGCCTCCCACTCTCACGCATGCCACTCCGTCGCCCGTGATTTCCCGGAGCTGCGCGTCTATTGCAGAGGTTCCCCTGGGTCTATTGCACCTGGGATTTCATTTTGGAGGCGTTGTCATGCGTTTCGTGGAAGTGGCAGGCGTGAGTACAAGGCTCACCGCCTTCTTTAGGACATGTGCCTGACAGTGCACAGCCTCTCACTGGCAGCTCACTGGCAGGCGTGCCACTACGGCTCCCGTGATTTGGCAGGAGGTGCGCGCCTACTCTCCAACTCCCCTGGGACTATCTTGTGCACCCGGAAATCCCTTTTGGCCGCGTGGTGATGTGTTTCGTGGAAGTAGCAGGCGTGAGTACAAGCCTCACCCCTTCCTCTTCCACAGCCTCCCACTCTCACGCATGCCACTCCGTCGCCCGTGATTTCCCGGAGTTGTGCGTCCCTTGCCGAGGTTCCGCTGGGTCTAGTGCACCTGGGATTTTATTTTGGAGGCGTTGTCATGCGTTTCGTAAAAGTGGCAGGCGTGAGTACAAGGCTCACCGCCTTCTTTAGCACATGTGCCTCATAGTGCACAGCCTCTCACTCGGAGGCGTGCCACCACGACTCCTGTGACTTGCAGGAGGTGCGCGCCTACCCCCCAACTCCCCTGGGACTATCTAGTGCACGCGGGAATTCATTTTAACCGCGTGGTGATGTGTTTCGTGGAAGTGGCGGGCGTGAGTACAAGACTCACCGCCTTCTTTAGCACATGTGCCTCACAGTGCACAGCCTCTTACTGGCAGGCGTGCCACTACTGCTCCCGTGATTTGGCAGGAGGTGCGCGCCTACTCTTCAACTCCCTTGGGACTATCTAGTGCACCCGGGAATCCGTTTTGGCCGCGTGGTCATGTGTTTCGTGGAAGTAGCAGGCGTGAGTACAAGACTCACCCCTTCCTCTTGCAGAGCCTCCCACTCTCACGCATGCCACTCCGTCGCCCGTGATTTCCCAGAGTTGCGCGTCTATTGCCGAGGCTCCCCTGGGTCTAGTGCACCTGGGATTTCATTTTGGAGGCGTTGTCATGCGTTTCGTGGAAGTGGCAGGCGTGAGTACAAGGCTCACCGCCTTCTTTAGCACATGTGCCTCATAGTGCACAGACTCTCACTCGGAGGCGTGCCACCACGCCTCCCGTGACTTGCAGGAGGTGCGCGCCTATCCCCCAACTCCCCTGGGACTGTCTAGAGCACGCGGGAATCCATTTTAGCCGCGTGGCGATGTGTTTCGTGGAAGTGGCAGGCGTCAGTACAAGACTGACCGCCTTCTTTAGCACATGTGCCTCACAGTGCACAGCCTCTCACTAGCAGGCAAGCCACTACGGCTCCCGTGATCTGGCAGGAGGTGCGCGCCTACTCTCCCGTTCCTCTGGGACTATCTAGTGCACCCGGGAATCCGTTTTGGCCGCGTGGTGATGTGTTTCGTGGAAGTAGCAGGCGTGAGTACAAGGCTCACCCCTTCCTCTTGCACAGCCTCCCACTCTCACGCATGCCACTCCGTCGCCCGTGATTTCCCGGAGTTGCGCGTCTATTGCCGAGGTTCCCCTGGGTCTCTTGCACCTGGGATTTCATTTTGGAGGCGTTGTCATGCGTTTCGTGGAAGTGGCAGGCGTGAGTACAAGGCTCACCGCCTTCTTTAGGACATGTGACTGACAGTTCACAGCCTCTCACTGGCAGCTTACTGGCAGGCGTGCCACTACGGCTCCCGTGATTTGGGAGGAGGTGCGCGCCTACTCTCCAACTCCCCTGGGACTATCTTGTGCACCCGTAAATCCGTTTTGGCCGCGTGGTGATGTGTTTCGTGGAAGTAGCAGGCGTGAGTACAAGCCTCACCCCTTCCTCTTGCACAGCCTCCCACTCTCACGCTTGCCACTCCGTCGCCCGTGATTTCCCGGAGTTGTGCGTCCCTTGCCGAGGTTCCCCTGGGTCTAGTGCACCTGGGATTTTATTTTGGAGGCGTTGTCATGCGTTTCGTAAAAGTGGCAGGCGTGAGTACAAGGCTCACCGCCTTCCTTAGCACATGTGCGTCATAGTGCACAGCCTCTCACTCGGAGGCGTGCCACCACGACTCCCGTGACTTGCAGGAGGTGCGCGCCTACCCCCCAACTCCCCTGGGACTATCTAGTGCACGCGGGAATCCATTTTAACCGCGTGGCGATGTGTTTCGTGGAAGTGGCAGGCGTCAGTACAAGACTGACCGCCTTCTTTAGCACATGTGCCTCACAGTGCACAGCCTCTCACTAGCAGGCGTGCCACTACGGCTCCCGTGATCTGGCAGGAGGTGCGCGCCTACTCTCCAACTCCCCTGGGACTATCTAGTGCACCCGGGAATCCGTTTTGGCCGCGTGGTGATGTGTTTCGTGGAAGTAGCAGGCGTGAGTACAAGACTCACCCCTTCCTCTTGCACAGCCTCCCACTCTCACGCATGCCACTCCGTCGCCCGTGATTTCCCAGAGTTGCGCGTCTATTGCCGAGGCTACCCTGGGTCTAGTGCACCTGGGATTTCATTTTGGAGGCGTTGTCATGCGTTTCGTGGAAGTGGCAGGCGTGAGTACAAGGCTCACCGCCTTCTTTAGGACAGGTGCCTCACAGTGCACAGCCTCTCACTGGCAGGCGTGCCAGTACGGCTCCCGTGATTTGGCAGGAGGTGCGCGCCCACTCTCCAACTCCCCTGGGACTGTCTACTGCACCCGGGAATCCATTTTGGCCGCGTGGTCATGTGTTTCGTGGAAGTAGCAGGCGTGAGTACAAGACTCACCCCTTTCTCTTGCACAGCCTCCAACTCTCACGCATGCCACTCCGTCGCCCGTGATTTCCCGGAGTTGCGCGTCTATTGCGGAGGTTCCCCTGGGTCTAGTGCACCTGGGATTTCATTTTGGAGGCGTTGTCATGCGTTTCGTGGAAGTGGCAGGCGTGAGTACAAGGCTCACCGCCTTCTTTAGCACATGTGCCTCATAGTGCACAGACTCTCACTCGGAGGCGTGCCACCACGCCTCCCGTTACTTGCAGGAGGTGCGCGCCTATCCTTAAACTCCCCTGGGACTGTCGAGAGCACGCGGGAATCCATTTTAGCCGCGTGGCGATGTGTTTCGTGGAAGTGGCAGGCGTCAGTACAAGACTCACCGCCTTCTTTAGCACATGTGCCTCACAGTGCACAGCCTCTCACTGGCAGGCGTGCCACTACGGCTCCCGTGATCTGGCAGGAGGTGCGCGCCTACTCTCCAACTCCCCTGGGACTATCTAGTGCACCCGGGAATCCGTTTTGGCCGCGTGGTGATGTGTTTCGTGGAAGTAGCAGGCGTGAGTACAAGGCTCACCCCTTCCTCTTGCACAGCCTCCCACTCTCACGCATGCCACTCCGTCGCCCGTGATTTCCCGGAGCTGCGCGTCTATTGCCGAGGTTCCCCTGGGTCTATTGCACCTGGGATTTCATTTTGGAGGCGTTGTCATGCGTTTCGTGGAAGTGGCAGGCGTGAGTACAAGGCTCACCGCCTTCTTTAGGACATGTGCCTGACAGTGCACAGCCTCTCACTGGCAGCTCACTGGCAGGCGTGCCACTACGGCTCCCGTGATTTGGCAGGAGGTGCGCGCCTACTCTCCAACTCCCCTGGGACTATCTTGTGCACCCGTAAATCCGTTTTGGCCGCGTGGTGATGTGTTTCGTGGAAGTAGCAGGCGTGAGTACAAGCCTCACCCCTTCCTCTTCCACAGCCTCCCACTCTCACGCTTGCCACTCCGTCGCCCGTGATTTCCCGGAGTTGTGCGTCCCTTGCCGAGGTTCCCCTGGGTCTAGTGCACCTGGGATTTTATTTTGGAGGCGTTGTCATGCGTTTCGTAAAAGTGGCAGGCGTGAGTACAAGGCTCACCGCCTTCTTTAGCACATGTGCCTCATAGTGCACAGCCTCTCACTCGGAGGCGTGCCACCACGACTCCCGTGACTTGCAGGAGGTGCGCGCCTACCCCCCAACTCCCCTGGGACTATCTAGTGCACGCGGGAATCCATTTTAACCGCGTGGTGATGTGTTTCGTGGAAGTGGCAGGCGTCAGTACAAGACTGACCGCCTTCTTTAGCACATGTGCCTCACAGTGCACAGCCTCTCACTAGCAGGCGTGCCACTACGGCTCCCGTGATCTGGCAGGAGGTGCGCGCCTACTCTCCAACTCCCCTGGGACTATCTAGTGCACCCGGGAATCCGTTTTGGCCGCGTGGTGATGTGTTTCGTGGAAGTAGCAGGCGTGAGTACAAGACTCACCCCTTCCTCTTGCACAGCCTCCCACTCTCACGCATGCCACTCCGTCGCCCGTGATTTCCCAGAGTTGCGCGTCTATTGCCGAGGCTACCCTGGGTCTAGTGCACCTGGGATTTCATTTTGGAGGCGTTGTCATGCGTTTCGTGGAAGTGGCAGGCGTGAGTACAAGGCTCACCGCCTTCTTTAGGACAGGTGCCTCACAGTGCACAGCCTCTCACTGGCAGGCGTGCCAGTACGGCTCCCGTGATTTGGCAGGAGGTGCGCGCCCACTCTCCAACTCCCCTGGGACTATCTACTGCACCCGGGAATCCATTTTGGCCGCGTGGTCATGTGTTTCGTGGAAGTAGCAGGCGTGAGTACAAGACTCACCCCTTTCTCTTGCACAGCCTCCAACTCTCACGCATGCCACTCCGTCGCCCGTGATTTCCCGGAGTTGCGCGTCTATTGCGGAGGTTCCCCTGGGTCTAGTGCACCTGGGATTTCATTTTGGAGGCGTTGTCATGCGTTTCGTGGAAGTGGCAGGCGTGAGTACAAGGCTCACCGCCTTCTTTAGCACATGTGCCTCATAGTGCACAGACTCTCACTCGGAGGCGTGCCACCACGCCTCCCGTTACTTGCAGGAGGTGCGCGCCTATCCTTAAACTCCCCTGGGACTGTCGAGAGCACGCGGGAATCCATTTTAGCCGCGTGGCGATGTGTTTCGTGGAAGTGGCAGGCGTCAGTACAAGACTCACCGCCTTCTTTAGCACATGTGCCTCACAGTGCACACCCTTTCACTGGCAGGCGTGCCACTACGGCTCCCGTGATCTGGCAGGAGGTGCGCGCCTACTCTCCAACTCCCCTGGGACTATCTAGTGCACCCGAGAATCCGTTTTGGCCGCGTGGTGATGTGTTTCGTGGAAGTAGCAGGCGTGAGTACAAGGCTCACCCCTTCCTCTTGCACAGCCTCCCACTCTCACGCATGCCACTCCGTCGCCCGTGATTTCCCGGAGCTGCGCGTCTATTGCCGAGGTTCCCCTGGGTCTATTGCACCTGGGATTTCATTTTGGAGGCGTTGTCATGCGTTTCGTGGAAGTGGCTGGCGTGAGTACAAGGCTCACCGCCTTCTTTAGGACATGTGCCTGACAGTGCACAGCCTCTCACTGGCAGCTCACTGGCAGGCGTGCCACTACGGCTCCCGTGATTTGGCAGGAGGTGCGCGCCTACTCTCCAACTCCCCTGGGACTATCTTGTGCACCCGGAAATCCCTTTTGGCCGCGTGGTGATGTGTTTCGTGGAAGTAGCAGGCGTGAGTACAAGCCTCACCCCTTCCTCTTCCACAGCCTCCCACTCTCACGCATGCCACTCCGTCGCCAGTGATTTCCCGGAGTTGTGCGTCCCTTGCCGTGGTTCCGCTGGGTCTAGTGCACCTGGGATTTCATTTTGGAGGCGTTGTCATGCGTTTCGTAAAAGTGGCAGGCGTGAGTACAAGGCTCACCGCCTTCTTTAGCACATGTGCCTCATAGTGCACAGCCTCTCACTCGGAGGCGTGCCACCACGACTCCCGTTACTTGCAGGAGGTGCGCGCCTACCCCCCAACTCCCCTGGGACTATCTAGTGCACGCGGGAATTCATTTTAACCGCGTGGTGATGTGTTTCGTGGAAGTGGCGGGCGTGAGTACAAGACTCACCGCCTTCTTTAGCACATGTGCCTCACAGTGCACAGCCTCTTACTGGCAGGCGTGCCACTACTGCTCCCGTGATTTGGCAGGAGGTGCGCGCCTACTCTTCAACTCCCTTGGGACTATCTAGTGCACCCGGGAATCCGTTTTGGCCGCGTGGTCATGTGTTTCGTGGAAGTAGCAGGCGTGAGTACAAGACTCACCCCTTCCTCTTGCAGAGCCTCCCACTCTCACGCATGCCACTCCGTCGCCCGTGATTTCCCAGAGTTGCGCGTCTATTGCCGAGGCTCCCCTGGGTCTAGTGCACCTGGGATTTCATTTTGGAGGCGTTGTCATGCGTTTCGTGGAAGTGGCAGGCGTGAGTACAAGGCTCACCGCCTTCTTTAGCACATGTGCCTCATAGTGCACAGACTCTCACTCGGAGGCGTGCCACCACGCCTCCCGTGACTTGCAGGAGGTGCGCGCTTATCCCCCAACTCCCCTGGGACTGTCTAGAGCACGCGGGAATCCATTTTAGCCGCGTGGCGATGTGTTTCGTGGAAGTGGCAGGCGTCAGTACAAGACTGACCGCCTTCTTTAGCACATGTGCCTCACAGTGCACAGCCTCTCACTAGCAGGCAAGCCACTACGGCTCCCGTGATCTGGCAGGAGGTGCGCGCCTACTCTCCCGTTCCTCTGGGACTATCTAGTGCACCCGGGAATCCGTTTTGGCCGCGTGGTGATGTGTTTCGTGGAAGTAGCAGGCGTGAGTACAAGGCTCACCCCTTCCTCTTGCACAGCCTCCCACTCTCACGCATGCCACTCCGTCGCCCGTGATTTCCTGGAGTTGCGCGTCTATTGCCGAGGTTCCCCTGGGTCTCTTGCACCTGGGATTTCATTTTGGAGGCGTTGTCATGCGTTTCGTGGAAGTGGCAGGCGTGAGTACAAGGCTCACCGCCTTCTTTAGGACATGTGACTGACAGTTCACAGCCTCTCACTGGCAGCTTACTGGCAGGCGTGCCACTACGGCTCCCGTGATTTGGCAGGAGGTGCGCGCCTACTCTCCAACTCCCCTGGGACTATCTTGTGCACCCGTAAATCCGTTTTGGCCGCGTGGTGATGTGTTTCGTGGAAGTAGCAGGCGTGAGTACAAGCCTCACCCCTTCCTCTTGCACAGCCTCCCACTCTCACGCTTGCCACTCCGTCGCCCGTGATTTCCCGGAGTTGTGCGTCCCTTGCCGAGGTTCCCCTGGGTCTAGTGCACCTGGGATTTTATTTTGGAGGCGTTGTCATGCGTTTCGTAAAAGTGGCAGGCGTGAGTACAAGGCTCACCGCCTTCTTTAGCACATGTGCCTCATAGTGCACAGCCTCTCACTCGGAGGCGTGCCACCACGACTCCCGTGACTTGCAGGAGGTGCGCGCCTACCCCCCAACTCCCCTGGGACTATCTAGTGCACGCGGGAATCCATTTTAACCGCGTGGTGATGTGTTTCGTGGAAGTGGCAGGCGTCAGTACAAGACTGACCGCCTTCTTTAGCACATGTGCCTCACAGTGCACAGCCTCTCACTAGCAGGCGTGCCACTACGGCTCCCGTGATCTGGCAGGAGGTGCGCGCCTACTCTCCAACTCCCCTGGGACTATCTAGTGCACCCGGGAATCCGTTTTGGCCGCGTGGTGATGTGTTTCGTGGAAGTAGCAGGCGTGAGTACAAGACTCACCCCTTCCTCTTGCACAGCCTCCCACTCTCACGCATGCCACTCCGTCGCCCGTGATTTCCCAGAGTTGCGCGTCTATTGCCGAGGCTACCCTGGGTCTAGTGCACCTGGGATTTCATTTTGGAGGCGTTGTCATGCGTTTCGTGGAAGTGGCAGGCGTGAGTACAAGGCTCACCGCCTTCTTTAGGACAGGTGATTCACAGTGCACAGCCTCTCACTGGCAGGCGTGCCAGTACGGCTCCCGTGATTTGGCAGGAGGTGCGCGCCCACTCTCCAACTCCCCTGGGACTATCTACTGCACCCGGGAATCCATTTTGGCCGCGTGGTCATGTGTTTCGTGGAAGTAGCAGGCGTGAGTACAAGACTCACCCCTTTCTCTTGCACAGCCTCCAACTCTCACGCATGCCACTCCGTCGCCCGTGATTTCCCGGAGTTGCGCGTCTATTGCGGAGGTTCCCCTGGGTCTAGTGCACCTGGGATTTTATTTTGGAGGCGTTGTCATGCGTTTCGTGTAAGTGGCAGGCGTGAGTACAAGGCTCACCGCCTTCTTTAGCACATGTGCCTCATAGTGCACAGACTCTCACTCGGAGGCGTGCCACCACGCCTCCCGTTACTTGCAGGAGGTGCGCGCCTATCCTTAAACTCCCCTGGGACTGTCGAGAGCACGCGGGAATCCATTTTAGCCGCGTGGCGATGTGTTTCGTGGAAGTGGCAGGCGTCAGTACAAGACTCACCGCCTTCTTTAGCACATGTGCCTCACAGTGCACAGCCTCTCACTGGCAGGCGTGCCACTACGGCTCCCGTGATCTGGCAGGAGGTGCGGGCCTACTCTCCAACTCCCCTGGGACTATCTAGTGCACCCGGGAATCCGTTTTGGCCGCGTGGTGATGTGTTTCGTGGAAGTAGCAGGCGTGAGTACAAGGCTCACCCCTTCCTCTTGCACAGCCTCCCACTCTCACGCATGCCACTCCGTCGCCCGTGATTTCCCGGAGCTGCGCGTCTATTGCCGAGGTTCCCCTGGGTCTATTGCACCTGGGATTTCATTTTGGAGGCGTTGTCATGCGTTTCGTGGAAGTGGCAGGCGTGAGTACAAGGCTCACCGCCTTCTTTAGGACATGTGCCTGACAGTGCACAGCCTCTCACTGGCAGCTCACTGGCAGGCGTGCCACTACGGCTCCCGTGATTTGGCAGGAGGTGCGCGCCTACTCTCCAACTCCCCTGGGACTATCTTGTGCACCCGGAAATCCCTTTTGGCCGCGTGGTGATGTGTTTCGTGGAAGTAGCAGGCGTGAGTACAAGCCTCACCCCTTCCTCTTCCACAGCCTCCCACTCTCACGCATGCCACTCCGTCGCCCGTGATTTCCCGGAGTTGTGCGTCCCTTGCCGAGGTTCCGCTGGGTCTAGTGCACCTGGGATTTTATTTTGGAGGCGTTGTCATGCGTTTCGTAAAAGTGGCAGGCGTGAGTACAAGGCTCACCGCCTTCTTTAGCACATGTGCCTCATAGTGCACAGCCTCTCACTCGGAGGCGTGCCACCACGACTCCCGTGACTTGCAGGAGGTGCGCGCCTACCCCCCAACTCCCCTGGGACTATCTAGTGCACGCGGGAATTCATTTTAACCGCGTGGTGATGTGTTTCGTGGAAGTGGCGGGCGTGAGTACAAGACTCACCGCCTTCTTTAGCACATGTGCCTCACAGTGCACAGCCTCTTACTGGCAGGCGTGCCACTACTGCTCCCGTGATTTGGCAGGAGGTGCGCGCCTACTCTTCAACTCCCTTGGGACTATCTAGTGCACCCGGGAATCCGTTTTGGCCGCGTGGTCATGTGTTTCGTGGAAGTAGCAGGCGTGAGTACAAGACTCACCCCTTCCTCTTGCAGAGCCTCCCACTCTCACGCACGCCACTCCGTCGCCCGTGATTTCCCAGAGTTGCGCGTCTATTGCCGAGGCTCCCCTGGGTCTAGTGCACCTGGGATTTCATTTTGGAGGCGTTGTCATGCGTTTCGTGGAAGTGGCAGGCGTGAGTACAAGGCTCACCGCCTTCTCTAGCACATGTGCCTCATAGTGCACAGACTCTCACTCGGAGGCGTGCCACCACGCCTCCCGTGACTTGCAGGAGGTGCGCGCCTATCCCCCAACTCCCCTGGGACTGTCTAGAGCACGCGGGAATCCATTTTAGCCGCGTGGCGATGTGTTTCGTGGAAGTGGCAGGCGTCAGTACAAGACTGACCGCCTTCTTTAGCACATGTGCCTCACAGTGCACAGCCTCTCACTAGCAGGCAAGCCACTACGGCTCCCGTGATCTGGCAGGAGGTGCGCGCCTACTCTCCCGTTCCTCTGGGACTATCTAGTGCACCCGGGAATCCGTTTTGGCCGCGTGGTGATGTGTTTCGTGGAAGTAGCAGGCGTGAGTACAAGGCTCACCCCTTCCTCTTGCACAGCCTCCCACTCTCACGCATGCCACTCCGTCGCCCGTGATTTCCCGGAGTTGCGCGTCTATTGCCGAGGTTCCCCTGGGTCTCTTGCACCTGGGATTTCATTTTGGAGGCGTTGTCATGCGTTTCGTGGAAGTGGCAGGCGTGAGTACAAGGCTCACCGCCTTCTTTAGGACATGTGACTGACAGTTCACAGCCTCTCACTGGCAGCTTACTGGCAGGCGTGCCACTACGGCTCCCGTGATTTGGCAGGAGGTGCGCGCCTACTCTCCAACTCCCCTGGGACTATCTTGTGCACCCGTAAATCCGTTTTGGCCGCGTGGTGATGTGTTTCGTGGAAGTAGCAGGCGTGAGTACAACCCTCACCCCTTCCTCTTGCACAGCCTCCCACTCTCACGCTTGCCACTCCGTCGCCCGTGATTTCCCGGAGTTGTGCGTCCCTTGCCGAGGTTCCCCTGGGTCTAGTGCACCTGGGATTTTATTTTGGAGGCGTTGTCATGCGTTTCGTAAAAGTGGCAGGCGTGAGTACAAGGCTCACCGCCTTCTTTAGCACATGTGCCTCATAGTGCACAGCCTCTCACTCGGAGGCGTGCCACCACGACTCCCGTGACTTGCAGGAGGTGCGCGCCTACCCCCCAACTCCCCTGGGACTATCTAGTGCACGCGGGAATCCATTTTAACCGCGTGGTGATGTGTTTCGTGGAAGTGGCAGGCGTCAGTACAAGACTGACCGCCTTCTTTAGCACATGTGCCTCACAGTGCACAGCCTCTCACTAGCAGGCGTGCCACTACGGCTCCCGTGATCTGGCAGGAGGTGCGCGCCTACTCTCCAACTCCCCTGGGACTATCTAGTGCACCCGGGAATCCGTTTTGGCCGCGTGGTGATGTGTTTCGTGGAAGTAGCAGGCGTGAGTACAAGACTCACCCCTTCCTCTTGCACAGCCTCCCACTCTCACGCATGCCACTCCGTCGCCCGTGATTTCCCAGAGTTGCGCGTCTATTGCCGAGGCTACCCTGGGTCTAGTGCACCTGGGATTTCATTTTGGAGGCGTTGTCATGCGTTTCGTGGAAGTGGCAGGCGTGAGTACAAGGCTCACCGCCTTCTTTAGGACAGGTGCCTCACAGTGCACAGCCTCTCACTGGCAGGCGTGCCAGTACGGCTCCCGTGATTTGGCAGGAGGTGCGCGCCCACTCTCCAACTCCCCTGGGACTATCTACTGCACCCGGGAATCCATTTTGGCCGCGTGGTCATGTGTTTCGTGGAAGTAGCAGGCGTGAGTACAAGACTCACCCCTTTCTCTTGCACAGCCTCCAACTCTCACGCATGCCACTCCGTCGCCCGTGATTTCCCGGAGTTGCGCGTCTATTGCGAAGGTTCCCCTGGGTCTAGTGCACCTGGGATTTCATTTTGGAGGCGTTGTCATGCGTTTCGTGGAAGTGGCAGGCGTGAGTACAAGGCTCACCGCCTTCTTTAGCACATGTGCCTCATAGTGCACAGACTCTCACTCGGAGGCGTGCCACCACGCCTCCCGTTACTTGCAGGAGGTGCGCGCCTATCCTTAAACTCCCCTGGGACTGTCGAGAGCACGCGGGAATCCATTTTAGCCGCGTGGCGATGTGTTTCGTGGAAGTGGCAGGCGTCAGTACAAGACTCACCGCCTTCTTTAGCACATGTGCCTCACAGTGCACAGCCTCTCACTGGCAGGCGTGCCACTACGGCTCCCGTGATCTGGCAAGAGGTGCGCGCCTACTCTCCAACTCCCCTGGGACTATCTAGTGCACCCGGGAATCCGTTTTGGCCGCGTGGTGATGTGTTTCGTGGAAGTAGCAGGCGTGAGTACAAGGCTCACCCCTTCCTCTTGCACAGCCTCCCACTCTCACGCATGCCACTCCGTCGCCCGTGATTTCCCGGAGCTGCGCGTCTATTACCGAGGTTCCCCTGGGTCTATTGCACCTGGGATTTCATTTTGGAGGCGTTGTCATGCGTTTCGTGGAAGTGGCAGGCGTGAGTACAAGGCTCACCGCCTTCTTTAGGACATGTGCCTGACAGTGCACAGCCTCTCACTGGCAGCTCACTGGCAGGCGTGCCACTACGGCTCCCGTGATTTGGCAGGAGGTGCGCGCCTACTCTCCAACTCCCCTGGGACTATCTTGTGCACCCGGAAATCCCTTTTGGCCGCGTGGTGATGTGTTTCGTGGAAGTAGCAGGCGTGAGTACAAGCCTCACCCCTTCCTCTTCCACAGCCTCCCACTCTCACGCATGCCACTCCGTTGCCCGTGATTTCCCGGAGTTGTGCGTCCCTTGCCGAGGTTCCGCTGGGTCTAGTGCACCTGGGATTTTATTTTGGAGGCGTTGTCATGCGTTTCGTAAAAGTGGCAGGCGTGAGTACAAGGCTCACCGCCTTCTTTAGCACATGTGCCTCATAGTGCACAGCCTCTCACTCGGAGGCGTGCCACCACGACTCCCGTGACTTGCAGGAGGTGCGCGCCTACCCCCCAACTCCCCTGGGACTATCTAGTGCACGCGGGAATTCATTTTAACCGCGTGGGGATGTGTTTCGTGGAAGTGGCGGGCGTGAGTACAAGACTCACCGCCTTCTTTAGCCCATGTGCTTCACAGTGCACAGCCTCTTACTGGCAGGCGTGCCACTACTGCTCCCGTGATTTGGCAGGAGGTGCGCGCCTACTCTTCAACTCCCTTGGGACTATCTAGTGCACCCGGGAATCCGTTTTGGCCGCGTGGTCATGTGTTTCGTGGAAGTAGCAGGCGTGAGTACAAGACTCACCCCTTCCTCTTGCAGAGCCTCCCACTCTCACGCATGCCACTCCGTCGCCCGTGATTTCCCAGAGTTGCGCGTCTATTGCCGAGGCTCCCCTGGGTCTAGTGCACCTGGGATTTCATTTTGGAGGCGTTGTCATGCGTTTCGTGGAAGTGGCAGGCGTGAGTACAAGGCTCACCGCCTTCTTTAGCACATGTGCCTCATAGTGCACAGACTCTCACTCGGAGGCGTGCCACCACGCCTCTTGTGACTTGCAGGAGGTGCGCGCTTATCCCCCAACTCCCCTGGGACTGTCTAGAGCACGCGGGAATCCATTTTAGCCGCGTGGCGATGTGTTTCGTGGAAGTGGCAGGCGTCAGTACAAGACTGACCGCCTTCTTTAGCACATGTGCCTCACAGTGCACAGCCTCTCACTAGCAGGCAAGCCACTACGGCTCCCGTGATCTGGCAGGAGGTGCGCGCCTACTCTCCCGTTCCTCTGGGACTATCTAGTGCACCCGGGAATCCGTTTTGGCCGCGTGGTGATGTGTTTCGTGGAAGTAGCAGGCGTGAGTACAAGGCTCACCCCTTCCTCTTGCACAGCCTCCCACTCTCACGCATGTTACTCCGTCGCCCGTGATTTCCCGGAGTTGCGCGTCTATTGCCGAGGTTCCCCTGGGTCTCTTGCACCTGGGATTTCATTTTGGAGGCGTTGTCATGCGTTTCGTGGAAGTGGCAGGCGTGAGTACAAGGCTCACCGCCTTCTTTAGGACATGTGACTGACAGTTCACAGCCTCTCACTGGCAGCTTACTGGCAGGCGTGCCACTACGGCTCCCGTGATTTGGCAGGAGGTGCGCGCCTACTCTCCAACTCCCCTGGGACTATCTTGTGCACCCGTAAATCCGTTTTGGCCGCGTGGTGATGTGTTTCGTGGAAGTAGCAGGCGTGAGTACAAGCCTCACCCCTTCCTCTTGCACAGCCTCCCACTCTCACGCTTGCCACTCCGTCGCCCGTGATTTCCCGGAGTTGTGCGTCCCTTGCCGAGGTTCCCCTGGGTCTAGTGCACCTGGGATTTTATTTTGGAGGCGTTGTCATGCGTTTCGTAAAAGTGGCAGGCGTGAGTACAAGGCTCACCGCCTTCTTTAGCACATGTGCCTCATAGTGCACAGCCTCTCACTCGGAGGCGTGCCACCACGACTCCCGTGACTTGCAGGAGGTGCGCGCCTACCCCCCAACTCCCCTGGGACTATCTAGTGCACGCGGGAATCCATTTTAACCGCGTGGTGATGTGTTTCGTGGAAGTGGCAGGCGTCAGTACAAGACTGACCGCCTTCTTTAGCACATGTGCCTCACAGTGCACAGCCTCTCACTAGCAGGCGTGCCACTACGGCTCCCGTGATCTGGCAGGAGGTGCGCGCCTACTCTCCAACTCCCCTGGGACTATCTAGTGCACCCGGGAATCCGTTTTGGCCGCGTGGTGATGTGTTTCGTGGAAGTAGCAGGCGTGAGTACAAGACTCACCCCTTCCTCTTGCACAGCCTCCCACTCTCACGCATGCCACTCCGTCGCCCGTGATTTCCCAGAGTTGCGCGTCTATTGCCGAGGCCACCCTGGGTCTAGTGCACCTGGGATTTCATTTTGGAGGCGTTGTCATGCGTTTCGTGGAAGTGGCAGGCGTGAGTACAAGGCTTACCGCCTTCTTTAGGACAGGTGCCTCACAGTGCACAGCCTCTCACTGGCAGGCGTGCCAGTACGGCTCCCGTGATTTGGCAGGAGGTGCGCGCCCACTCTCCAACTCCCCTGGGACTATCTACTGCACCCGGGAATCCATTTTGGCCGCGTGGTCATGTGTTTCGTGGAAGTAGCAGGCGTGAGTACAAGACTTACCCCTTTCTCTTGCACAGCCTCCAACTCTCACGCATGCCACTCCGTCGCCCGTGATTTCCCGGAGTTGCGCGTCTATTGCGGAGGTTCCCCTGGGTCTAGTGCACCTGGGATTTCATTTTGGAGGCGTTGTCATGCGTTTCGTGGAAGTGGCAGGCGTGAGTACAAGGCTCACCGCCTTCTTTAGCACATGTGCCTCATAGTGCACAGACTCTCACTCGGAGGCGTGCCACCACGCCTCCCGTTACTTGCAGGAGGTGCGCGCCTATCCTTAAACTCCCCTGGGACTGTCGAGAGCACGCGGGAATCCATTTTAGCCGCGTGGCGATGTGTTTCGTGGAAGTGGCAGGCGTCAGTACAAGACTCACCGCCTTCTTTAGCACATGTGCCTCACAGTGCACAGCCTCTCACTGGCAGGCGTGCCACTACGGCTCCCGTGATCTGGCAGGAGGTGCGCGCCTACTCTCCAACTCCCCTGGGACTATCTAGTGCACCCGGGAATCCGTTTTGGCCGCGTGGTGATGTGTTTCGTGGAAGTAGCAGGCGTGAGTACAAGGCTCACCCCTTCCTCTTGCACAGCCTCCCACTCTCACGCATGCCACTCCGTCGCCCGTGATTTCCCGGAGCTGCGCGTCTATTGCCGAGGTTCCCCTGTGTCTATTGCACCTGGGATTTCATTTTGGAGGCGTTGTCATGC
Source organism: Stylophora pistillata (assembly GCF_964205215.1). Lineage (NCBI taxonomy): Eukaryota > Metazoa > Cnidaria > Anthozoa > Scleractinia > Pocilloporidae > Stylophora > Stylophora pistillata. Next base: position 866,996 of record NC_142521.1, on the reverse strand, counting down.
GTTTCGTGGAAGTGGCAGGCGTGAGTACAAGGCTCACCGCCTTCTTTAGGACATGTGCCTGACAGTGCACAGCCTCTCACTGGCAGCTGACTGGCAGGCGTGCCACTACGGCTCCCGTGATTTGGCAGGAGGTGCGCGCCTACTCTCCAACTCCCCTGGGACTATCTTGTGCACCCGGAAATCCCTTTTGGCCGCGTGGTGATGTGTTTCGTGGAAGTAGCAGGCGTGAGTACAAGCCTCACCCCTTCCTCTTCCACAGCCTCCCACTCTCACGCATGCCACTCCGTCGCCCGTGATTTCCCGGAGTTGTGCGTCCCTTGCCGAGGTTCCGCTGGGTCTAGTGCACCTGGGATTTTATTTTGGAGGCGTTGTCATGCGTTTCGTAAAAGTGGCAGGCGTGAGTACAAGGCTCACCGCCTTCTTTAGCACATGTGCCTCATAGTGCACAGCCTCTCACTCGGAGGCGTGCCACCACGACTCCCGTGACTTGCAGGAGGTGCGCGCCTACCCCCCAACTCCCCTGGGACTATCTAGTGCACGCGGGAATTCATTTTAACCGCGTGGTGATGTGTTTCGTGGAAGTGGCGGGCGTGAGTACAAGACTCACCGCCTTCTTTAGCCCATGTGCCTCACAGTGCACAGCCTCTTACTGGCAGGCGTGCCACTACTGCTCCCGTGATTTGGCAGGAGGTGCGCGCGTACTCTTCAACTCCCTTGGGACTATCTAGTGCACCCGGGAATCCGTTTTGGCCGCGTGGTCATGTGTTTCGTGGAAGTAGCAGGCGTGAGTACAAGACTCACCCCTTCCTCTTGCAGAGCCTCTCACTCTCACGCATGCCACTCCGTCGCCCGTGATTTCCCAGAGTTGCGCGTCTATTGCCGAGGCTCCCCTGGGTCTAGTGCACCTGGGATTTCATTTTGGAGGCGTTGTCATGCGTTTCGTGGAAGTGGCAGGCGTGAGTACAAGGCTCACCGCCTTCTTTAGCACATGTGCCTCATAGTGCACAGACTCTCACTCGGAGGCGTGCCACCACGCCTCCCGTGACTTGCAGGAGGTGCGCGCCTATCCCCCAACTCCCCTGGGACTGTCTAGAGCACGCGGGAATCCATTTTAGCCGCGTGGCGATGTGTTTCGTGGAAGTGGCAGGCGTCAGTACAAGACTGACCGCCTTCTTTAGCACATGTGCCTCACAGTGCACAGCCTCTCACTAGCAGGCAAGCCACTACGGCTCCCGTGATCTGGCAGGAGGTGCGCGCCTACTCTCCCGTTCCTCTGGGACTATCTAGTGCACCCGGGAATCCGTTTTGGCCGCGTGGTGATGTGTTTCGTGGAAGTAGCAGGCGTGAGTACAAGGCTCACCCCTTCCTCTTGCACAGCCTCCCACTCTCACGCATGCCACTCCGTCGCCCGTGATTTCCCGGAGTTGCGCGTCTATTGCCGAGGTTCCCCTGGGTCTCTTGCACCTGGGATTTCATTTTGGAGGCGTTGTCATGCGTTTCGTGGAAGTGGCAGGCGTGAGTACAAGGCTCACCGCCTTCTTTAGGACATGTGACTGACAGTTCACAGCCTCTCACTGGCAGCTTACTGGCAGGCGTGCCACTACGGCTCCCGTGATTTGGCAGGAGGTGCGCGCCTACTCTCCAACTCCCCTGGGACTATCTTGTGCACCCGTACATCCGTTTTGGCCGCGTGGTGATGTGTTTCGTGGAAGTAGCAGGCGTGAGTACAAGCCTCACCCCTTCCTCTTGCACAGCCTCCCACTCTCACGCTTGCCACTCCGTCGCCCGTGATTTCCCGGAGTTGTGCGTCCCTTGCCGAGGTTCCCCTGGGTCTAGTGCACCTGGGATTTTATTTTGGAGGCGTTGTCATGCGTTTCGTAAAAGTGGCAGGCGTGAGTACAAGGCTCACCGCCTTCTTTAGCACATGTGCCTCATAGTGCACAGCCTCTCACTCGGAGGCGTGCCACCACGACTCCCGTGACTTGCAGGAGGTGCGCGCCTACCCCCCAACTCCCCTGGGACTATCTAGTGCACGCGGGAATCCATTTTAACCGCGTGGTGATGTGTTTCGTGGAAGTGGCAGGCGTCAGTACAAGACTGACCGCCTTCTTTAGCACATGTGCCTCACAGTGCACAGCCTCTCACTAGCAGGCGTGCCACTACGGCTCCCGTGATCTGGCAGGAGGTGCGCGCCTACTCTCCAACTCCCCTGGGACTATCTAGTGCACCCGGGAATCCGTTTTGGCCGCGTGGTGATGTGTTTCGTGGAAGTAGCAGGCGTGAGTACAAGACTCACCCCTTCCTCTTGCACAGCCTCCCACTCTCACGTATGCCACTCCGTCGCCCGTGATTTCCCAGAGTTGCGCGTCTATTGCCGAGGCTACCCTGGGTCTAGTGCACCTGGGATTTCATTTTGGAGGCGTTGTCATGCGTTTCGTGGAAGTGGCAGGCGTGAGTACAAGGCTCACCGCCTTCTTTAGGACAGGTGCCTCACAGTGCACAGCCTCTCACTGGCAGGCGTGCCAGTACGGCTCCCGTGATTTGGCAGGAGGTGCGCGCCCACTCTCCAACTCCCCTGGGACTATCTACTGCACCCGGGAATCCATTTTGGCCGCGTGGTCATGTGTTTCGTGGAAGTAGCAGGCGTGAGTACAAGACTCACCCCTTTCTCTTGCACAGCCTCCAACTCTCACGCATGCCACTCCGTCGCCCGTGATTTCCCGGAGTTGCGCGTCTATTGCGGAGGTTCCCCTGGGTCTAGTGCACCTGGGATTTCATTTTGGAGGCGTTGTCATGCGTTTCGTGGAAGTGGCAGGCGTGAGTACAAGGCTCACCGCCTTCTTTAGCACATGTGCCTCATAGTGCACAGACTCTCACTCGGAGGCGTGCCACCACGCCTCCCGTTACTTGCAGGAGGTGCGCGCCTATCCTTAAACTCCCCTGGGACTGTCGAGAGCACGCGGGAATCCATTTTAGCCGCGTGGCGATGTGTTTCGTGGAAGTGGCAGGCGTCAGTACAAGACTCACCGCCTTCTTTAGCACATGTGCCTCACAGTGCACAGCCTCTCACTGGCAGGCGTGCCACTACGGCTCCCGTGATCTGGCAGGAGGTGCGCGCCTACTCTCCAACTCCCCTGGGACTATCTAGTGCACCCGGGAATCCGTTTTGGCCGCGTGGTGATGTGTTTCGTGGAAGTAGCAGGCGTGAGTACAAGGCTCACCCCTTCCTCTTGCACAGCCTCCCACTCTCACGCATGCCACTCCGTCGCCCGTGATTTCCCGGAGCTGCGCGTCTATTGCCGAGGTTCCCCTGGGTCTATTGCACCTGGGATTTCATTTTGGAGGCGTTGTCATGCGTTTCGTGGAAGTGGCAGGCGTGAGTACAAGGCTCACCGCCTTCTTTAGGACATGTGCCTGACAGTGCACAGCCTCTTACTGGCAGCTCACTGGCAGGCGTGCCACTACGGCTCCCGTGATTTGGCAGGAGGTGCGCGCCTACTCTCCAACTCCCCTGGGACTATCTTGTGCACCCGGAAATCCCTTTTGGCCGCGTGGTGATGTGTTTCGTGGAAGTAGCAGGCGTGAGTACAAGCCTCACCCCTTCCTCTTCCACAGCCTCCCACTCTCACGCATGCCACTCCGTCGCCCGTGATTTCCCGGAGTTGTGCGTCCCTTGCCGAGGTTCCGCTGGGTCTAGTGCACCTGGGATTTTATTTTGGAGGCGTTGTCATGCGTTTCGTAAAAGTGGCAGGCGTGAGTACAAGGCTCACCGCCTTCTTTAGCACATGTGCCTCATAGTGCACAGCCTCTCACTCGGAGGCGTGCCACCACGACTCCCGTGACTTGCAGGAGGTGCGCGCCTACCCCCCAACTCCCCTGGGACTATCTAGTGCACGCGGGAATTCATTTTAACCGCGTGGTGATGTGTTTCGTGGAAGTGGCGGGCGTGAGTACAAGACTCACCGCCTTCTTTAGCCCATGTGCCTCACAGTGCACAGCCTCTTACTGGCAGGCGTGCCACTACTGCTCCCGTGATTTGGCAGGAGGTGCGCGCCTACTCTTCAACTCCCTTGGGACTATCTAGTGCACCCGGGAATCCGTTTTGGCCGCGTGGTCATGTGTTTCGTGGAAGTAGCAGGCGTGAGTACAAGACTCACCCCTTCCTCTTGCAGAGCCTCCCACTCTCACGCATGCCACTCCGTCGCCCGTGATTTCCCAGAGTTGCGCGTCTATTGCCGAGGCTCCCCTGGGTCTAGTGCACCTGGGATTTCATTTTGGAGGCGTTGTCATGCGTTTCGTGGAAGTGGCAGGCGTGAGTACAAGGCTCACCGCCTTCTTTAGCACATGTGCCTCATAGTGCACAGACTCTCACTCGGAGGCGTGCCACCACGCCTCCCGTGACTTGCAGGAGGTGCGCGCCTATCCCCCAACTCCCCTGGGACTGTCTAGAGCACGCGGGAATCCATTTTAGCCGCGTGGCGATGTGTTTCGTGGAAGTGGCAGGCGTCAGTACAAGACTGACCGCCTTCTTTAGCACATGTGCCTCACAGTGCACAGCCTCTCACTAGCAGGCAAGCCACTACGGCTCCCGTGATCTGGCAGGAGGTGCGCGCCTACTCTCCCGTTCCTCTGGGACTATCTAGTGCACCCGGGAATCCGTTTTGGCCGCGTGGTGATGTGTTTCGTGGAAGTAGCAGGCGTGAGTACAAGGCTCACCCCTTCCTCTTGCACAGCCTCCCACTCTCACGCATGCCACTCCGTCGCCCGTGATTTCCCGGAGTTGCGCGTCTATTGCCGAGGTTCCCCTGGGTCTCTTGCACCTGGGATTTCATTTTGGAGGCGTTGTCATGCGTTTCGTGGAAGTGGCAGGCGTGAGTACAAGGCTCACCGCCTTCTTTAGGACATGTGACTGACAGTTCACAGCCTCTCACTGGCAGCTTACTGGCAGGCGTGCCACTACGGCTCCCGTGATTTGGCAGGAGGTGCGCGCCTACTCTCCAACTCCCCTGGGACTATCTTGTGCACCCGTAAATCCGTTTTGGCCGCGTGGTGATGTGTTTCGTGGAAGTAGCAGGCGTGAGTACAAGCCTCACCCCTTCCTCTTGCACAGCCTCCCACTCTCACGCTTGCCACTCCGTCGCCCGTGATTTCCCGGAGTTGTGCGTCCCTTGCCGAGGTTCCCCTGGGTCTAGTGCACCTGGGATTTTATTTTGGAGGCGTTGTCATGCGTTTCGTAAAAGTGGCAGGCGTGAGTACAAGGCTCACCGCCTTCTTTAGCACATGTGCCTCATAGTGCACAGCCTCTCACTCGGAGGCGTGCCACCACGACTCCCGTGACTTGCAGGAGGTGCGCGCCTACCCCCCAACTCCCCTGGGACTATCTAGTGCACGCGGGAATCCATTTTAACCGCGTGGTGATGTGTTTCGTGGAAGTGGCAGGCGTCAGTACAAGACTGACCGCCTTCTTTAGCACATGTGCCTCACAGTGCACAGCCTCTCACTAGCAGGCGTGCCACTACGGCTCCCGTGATCTGGCAGGAGGTGCGCGCCTACTCTCCAACTCCCCTGGGACTATCTAGTGCACCCGCGAATCCGTTTTGGCCGCGTGGTGATGTGTTTCGTGGAAGTAGCAGGCGTGAGTACAAGACTCACCCCTTCCTCTTGCACAGCCTCCCACTCTCACGCATGCCACTCCGTCGCCCGTGATTTCCCAGAGTTGCGCGTCTATTGCCGAGGCTACCCTGGGTCTAGTGCACCTGGGATTTCATTTTGGAGGCGTTGTCATGCGTTTCGTGGAAGTGGCAGGCGTGAGTACAAGGCTCACCGCCTTCTTTAGGACAGGTGCCTCACAGTGCACAGCCTCTCACTGGCAGGCGTGCCAGTACGGCTCCCGTGATTTGGCAGGAGGTGCGCGCCCACTCTCCAACTCCCCTGGGACTATCTACTGCACCCGGGAATCCATTTTGGCCGCGTGGTCATGTGTTTCGTGGAAGAAGCAGGCGTGAGTACAAGACTCACCCCTTTCTCTTGCACAGCCTCCAACTCTCACGCATGCCACTCCGTCGCCCGTGATTTCCCGGAGTTGCGCGTCTATTGCGGAGGTTCCCCTGGGTCTAGTGCACCTGGGATTTCATTTTGGAGGCGTTGTCATGCGTTTCGTGGAAGTGGCAGGCGTGAGTACAAGGCTCACCGCCTTCTTTAGCACATGTGCCTCATAGTGCACAGACTCTCACTCGGAGGCGTGCCACCACGCCTCCCGTTACTTGCAGGAGGTGCGCGCCTATCCTTAAACTCCCCTGGGACTGTCGAGAGCACGCGGGAATCCATTTTAGCCGCGTGGCGATGTGTTTCGTGGAAGTGGCAGGCGTCAGTACAAGACTCACCGCCTTCTTTAGCACATGTGCCTCACAGTGCACAGCCTCTCACTGGCAGGCGTGCCACTACGGCTCCCGTGATCTGGCAGGAGGTGCGCGCCTACTCTCCAACTCCCCTGGGACTATCTAGTGCACCCGGGAATCCGTTTTGGCCGCGTGGTGATGTGTTTCGTGGAAGTAGCAGGCGTGAGTACAAGGCTCACCCCTTCCTCTTGCACAGCCTCCCACTCTCACGCATGCCACTCCGTCGCCCGTGATTTCCCGGAGCTGCGCGTCTATTGCCGAGGTTCCCCTGGGTCTATTGCACCTGGGATTTCATTTTGGAGGCGTTGTCATGCGTTTCGTGGAAGTGGCAGGCGTGAGTACAAGGCTCACCGCCTTCTTTAGGACATGTGCCTGACAGTGCACAGCCTCTCACTGGCAGCTCACTGGCAGGCGTGCCACTACGGCTCCCGTGATTTGGCAGGAGGTGCGCGCCTACTCTCCAACTCCCCTGGGACTATCTTGTGCACCCGGAAATCCCTTTTGGCCGCGTGGTGATGTGTTTCGTGGAAGTAGCAGGCGTGAGTACAAGCCTCACCCCTTCCTCTTCCACAGCCTCCCACTCTCACGCATGCCACTCCGTCGCCCGTGATTTCCCGGAGTTGTGCGTCCCTTGCCGAGGTTCCGCTGGGTCTAGTGCACCTGGGATTTTATTTTGGAGGCGTTGTCATGCGTTTCGTAAAAGTGGCAGGCGTGAGTACAAGGCTCACCGCCTTCTTTAGCACATGTGCCTCATAGTGCACAGCCTCTCACTCGGAGGCGTGCCACCACGACTCCCGTGACTTGCAGGAGGTGCGCGCCTACCCCCCAACTCCCCTGGGACTATCTAGTGCACGCGGGAATTCATTTTAACCGCGTGGTGATGTGTTTCGTGGAAGTGGCGGGCGTGAGTACAAGACTCACCGCCTTCTTTAGCCCATGTGCCTCACAGTGCACAGCCTCTTACTGGCAGGCGTGCCACTACTGCTCCCGTGATTTGGCAGGAGGTGCGCGCCTACTCTTCAACTCCCTTGGGACTATCTAGTGCACCCGGGAATCCGTTTTGGCCGCGTGGTCATGTGTTTCGTGGAAGTAGCAGGCGTGAGTACAAGACTCACCCCTTCCTCTTGCAGAGCCTCCCACTCTCACGCATGCCACTCCGTCGCCCGTGATTTCCCAGAGTTGCGCGTCTATTGCCGAGGCTCCCCTGGGTCTAGTGCACCTGGGATTTCATTTTGGAGGCGTTGTCATGCGTTTCGTGGAAGTGGCAGGCGTGAGTACAAGGCTCACCGCCTTCTTTAGCACATGTGCCTCATAGTGCACAGACTCTCACTCGGAGGCGTGCCACCACGCCTCCCGTGACTTGCAGGAGGTGCGCGCCTATCCCCCAACTCCCCTGGGACTGTCTAGAGCACGCGGGAATCCATTTTAGCCGCGTGGCGATGTGTTTCGTGGAAGTGGCAGGCGTCAGTACAAGACTGACCGCCTTCTTTAGCACATGTGCCTCACAGTGCACAGCCTCTCACTAGCAGGCAAGCCACTACGGCTCCCGTGATCTGGCAGGAGGTGCGCGCCTACTCTCCCGTTCCTCTGGGACTATCTAGTGCACCCGGGAGTCCGTTTTGGCCGCGTGGTGATGTGTTTCGTGGAAGTAGCAGGCGTGAGTACAAGGCTCACCCCTTCCTCTTGCACAGCCTCCCACTCTCACGCATGCCACTCCGTCGCCCGTGATTTCCCGGAGTTGCGCGTCTATTGCCGAGGTTCCCCTGGGTCTCTTGCACCTGGGATTTCATTTTGGAGGCGTTGTCATGCGTTTCGTGGAAGTGGCAGGCGTGAGTACAAGGCTCACCGCCTTCTTTAGGACATGTGACTGACAGTTCACAGCCTCTCACTGGCAGCTTACTGGCAGGCGTGCCACTACGGCTCCCGTGATTTGGCAGGAGGTGCGCGCCTACTCTCCAACTCCCCTGGGACTATCTTGTGCACCCGTAAATCCGTTTTGGCCGCGTGGTGATGTGTTTCGTGGAAGTAGCAGGCGTGAGTACAAGCCTCACCCCTTCCTCTTGCACAGCCTCCCACTCTCACGCTTGCCACTCCGTCGCCCGTGATTTCCCGGAGTTGTGCGTCCCTTGCCGAGGTTCCCCTGGGTCTAGTGCACCTGGGATTTTATTTTGGAGGCGTTGTCATGCGTTTCGTAAGAGTGGCAGGCGTGAGTACAAGGCTCACCGCCTTCTTTAGCACATGTGCCTCATAGTGCACAGCCTCTCACTCGGAGGCGTGCCACCACGACTCCCGTGACTTGCAGGAGGTGCGCGCCTACCCCCCAACTCCCCTGGGACTATCTAGTGCACGCGGGAATCCATTTTAACCGCGTGGTGATGTGTTTCGTGGAAGTGGCAGGCGTCAGTACAAGACTGACCGCCTTCTTTAGCACATGTGCCTCACAGTGCACAGCCTCTCACTAGCAGGCGTGCCACTACGGCTCCCGTGATCTGGCAGGAGGTGCGCGCCTACTCTCCAACTCCCCTGGGACTATCTAGTGCACCCGGGAATCCGTTTTGGCCGCGTGGTGATGTGTTTCGTGGAAGTAGCAGGCGTGAGTACAAGACTCACCCCTTCCTCTTGCACAGCCTCCCACTCTCACGCATGCCACTCCGTCGCCCGTGATTTCCCAGAGTTGCGCGTCTATTGCCGAGGCTACCCTGGGTCTAGTGCACCTGGGATTTCATTTTGGAGGCGTTGTCATGCGTTTCGTGGAAGTGGCAGGCGTGAGTACAAGGCTCACCGCCTTCTTTAGGACAGGTGCCTCACAGTGCACAGCCTCTCACTGGCAGGCGTGCCAGTACGGCTCCCGTGATTTGGCAGGAGGTGCGCGCCCACTCTCCAACTCCCCTGGGACTATCTACTGCACCCGGGAATCCATTTTGGCCGCGTGGTCATGTGTTTCGTGGAAGTAGCAGGCGTGAGTACAAGACTCACCCCTTTCTCTTGCACAGCCTCCAACTCTCACGCATGCCACTCCGTCGCCCGTGATTTCCCGGAGTTGCGCGTCTATTGCGGAGGTTCCCCTGGGTCTAGTGCACCTGGGATTTCATTTTGGA